>NC_068428.1:39155386-39280386 GCF_023373465.1 Oncorhynchus keta
GATAGGGATGGGGGTGGGGGTCACATGGCAGGGGGTGAGGAAGGATGGGGATGGGGGTGGGGGTCACATGGCAGGGTGAGGAAGGGATGGGGGTGAGGGAATGGCAGGGGTGAGAAGGGGTGGGAAGTCACATGGCAGGGGGTGAGGAAGGGGGGGGGGGGTCACATGGCAGGGGTGAGGAAGGAAGGGATAAAGGGGGGATGGGGGGGTCACATAGCAGGGGTGAGAGGGAGGGGATGGGGGTGGGGGTCACATGGCAGGGGGTGAGGAAGGATAGGGATGGGGGTGGGGGGTCACATGGCAGGGGGTGAGGAAGGGATAGGGATGGGGGTGGGGGTCACATGGCAGGGGGTGAGGAAGGATAGGGATGGGGGTGGGGGGTCACATGGCAGGGGGTGAGGAAGGGATGGGGATGGGGGTGGGGGGGTCACATGGCAGGGGGTGAGGAAGGGATAGGGATGGGGTGGGGGGTCACATGGCAGGGGTGAGGAAGGGATGGGGATGGGGGTGGGGGGTCACATGGCAGGGGGTGAGGAAGGGATGGGGATGGGGGTGGGGGTCACATGGCAGGGTGAGGAAGGGATGGGGGTGGGGATGGGGGTGAGGGGGTCACATGGCAGGGGGTGAGGAAGGGATGGGGATGGGGGTGAAGGGGTCACATGGCAGGGGGTGAGGAAGGGATGGGGATGGGGGTGGGGGGGTCACATGGCAGGGGGTGAGAAGGATAGGGATGGGGGTGGGGGTCACATGGCAGGGGGTGAGGAAGGGGGGGTGGGGTGGGGGCAGCAGGGGTGAGGAGAGGGATAGGGATGGGGTGAGGGATGGGGGTCACATGGCAGGGGGTGAGGAAGGGATGGGGATGGGGGTGGGGGTCATGGCAGGGGGTGAGGAAGGGATGGGGGGGGGGGGGCAGGGGTGAGGAAGGGATGGGGATGGGGGTGGGGGGTCACATGGCAGGGGGTGAGAAGGAAGGGATGGGGGGTGGGGGTCACATGGCAGTGGAAGGTGAGGAAGGGATGGGGATGGGGGTGGGGGTCACATGGCAGGGGGTGAGGAAGGGATAGGGATGGGGGTGGGGGGGGGTCACATGGCAGGGGGTGAGGAAGGGATGGGGATGGGGGTGGGGGGTCACATGGCAGGGGGTGAGGAAGGGATGGGGGTGGGGGGGTCACATGGCAGGGGGTGAGGAAGGGATGGGGATGGGGGCAGGGGGTGAGGGGGGTCACATGGGGGGGGGCAGGGAGTGAGAAGGATGGGGATGGGGGTGGGGGGTCACATGGCAGGGGGTGAGGAAGGGATGGGGGTGGGGGGTCACATGGCAGGGGGTGAGGAAGGGATGGGGATGGGGTGGGGGGTCACATGGCAGGGGGTGAGGAAGGGATGGGGATGGGGGTGGGGGGTCACATGGCAGGGGGTGAGGAAGGGATGAAAGGGGATGGGGGGTGGGGGGGGATGGCAGGGGGTGAGGAAGGGATGGGGATGGGGGTGGGGGTCACATGGGATGGGGATGGGGGTGGGGGGGTCACATGGCAGGGGTGAGGAATGGGGTGGGGGGGTCACATGGCAGGGGGTGAGGAAGGGATGGGGATGGGGGGTCACATGGCAGGGGGTGAGGAAGGGGTGGGGGGTCACATGGCAGGGGTGAGGAAGGGATAGGGATGGGGGTGGGGGTCACATGGCAGGGGGTGAGGAAGGGATGGGGATGGGGGTGGGGGTCACATGGCAGGGGGTGAGAAGGATGGGGGGGGGGGGTCACATGGCAGCAGGGGGTGAGGAGGGAGGGATGGGGATGGGGGGGTGGGGGGTCACATGGCAGGGGGTGAGGAAGGGATAGGGATGGGGGTGGGGGGGGGTCACATGGCAGGGGGTGAGGAAGGGATGGGGATGGGGGTGGGGGGTCACATGGCAGGGGTGAGGAAGGGATAGGGATGGGGGGTGGGGGGTCACATGGCAGGGGTGAGGAAGGGATGGGGATGGGGGTGGGGGGTCACATGGCAGGGGTGAGGAAGGGATGGGGATGGGGGTGGGGGGTCACATGGCAGGGGGTGAGGAAGGGATGGGGATGGGGGTGGGGGGTCACATGGCAGGGGGTGAGGAAGGGATGGGGATGGGGGGGGGGGTCACATGGCAGGGGGTGAGGAATGGGGATGGGGGTGGGGGAGGTCACATGGCAGGGGGTGAGGAAGTGATGGGGATGCAGGGGGTGAGGAAGGGATGGGGATGGGGGTGGGGGGTCACATGGCAGGGGGTGAGAAGGATGGGGGGGATGAGGAAGGTGGGGGTCACATGGCAGGGTGAGGAAGGATGGGGATGGGGGGTGGGGGGTCACATGGCAGGGGTGAGGAAGGGATGGGGATGGGGGTGGGGGGTCACATGGCAGGGGGTGAGGAAGGGGTGGGGGGTCACATGGCAGGGGGTGAGGGGGGGTGAGGAAGGGATGGGGATGGGGATGGGGGTCACATGGCAGGGGTGAGGAAGGGATGGGGATGGGGGTGGGGGGCGTCACATGGCAGGGGTGAGAAGGGATGGGGATGGGGTGGGGGTCACATGGCAGGGGGTGAGGAAGGGATGGGGTGGGATGGGGGTCACATGGCAGGGGGTGAGGAAGGGATGGGGATGGGGGTGGGGGTCACATGGCAGGGGTGAGGAAGGGATGGGGTGGGGGTCACATGGCAGGGGGTGAGGAAGGGATGGGGGTGGGGGTCACATGGCAGGGGGTGAGAAGGGATGGGGGTGAGGGGGTCACATGGCAGGGGGTGAGGAAGGGATGGGGGTGGGGGGGGTCACATGGCAGGTTGTGAGGAAGGGATGGGGATGGGGGTGGGGGGTCACATGGCAGGGGGTGAGGAAGGGATGGGGATGGGGGTGGGGGGTCACATGGCAGGTGGTGAGGAAGGGATGGGGATGGGGGTGGGGGGGTCACATGGCAGGGGGTGAGGAAGGGATGGGGATGGGGTGGGGGGTCACATGGCAGGGGGTGAGGAAGGGATGGGGATGGGGGGTCACATGGCAGGGGGTGAGGAAGGGATGGGGATGGGGGTGGGGGTCACATGGCAGGGGGTGAGGAAGGATGGGGGTGGGGTCACATGGCAGGGGGTGAGGAAGGGATGGGGATGGGGGTGGGTCACATGGCAGGGGGTGAGGAAGGGATGGGGGTGGGGGGTCACATGGCAGGGGGTGAGGAAGTGATGGGGATGGTGGTGGGGGCTCACATGGCAGGGGGTGAGGAAGGGATGGGGATGGTGGTGGGGGTGGGAGGGGCTCACATGGCAGGGGGTGAGGAAGTGATGGGGATGGTGGTGGGGGCTCACATGGCAGGGGGTGAGGAAGTGATGGGGATGGTGGTGGGGGCTCACATGGCAGGGGTGAGGAAGTGATGGGGATGGTGGTGGGGGGGGGGGCTCACATGGCAGGAGGTGAAGAAGTGATGGTGGTGGGGGTGGGGGGCGCTCACATGGCAGGGGTGAGGAAGGGATGGGGATGGTGGTGGGGGTGGGTGGGGCTTACATGGCAGGGGTGAGGAAGGGATGGGGATGGTGGGGGGCTCAAGGTTGCCGATCTCAAGAGCAAAGAGGAAGGATACTGCAGCGTTAGCAGGTTCTAATACCACACAGTCTTGTTGCTAGGATACCCTCCTTTTTTACTGTGTTTTGCTATGGGGTGTGCACTCCTTCTTTCCTGCTCCCTCTCTCCCCCTCAATCCATCTCTCTCTCTCTCTCTCTCTCTCTCTCTCTCTCTCTCTCTCTCCCTTTCTCCCTCTCTCTCCCTCCCCCCTCTCTCTCTCTCTCTCTCTCTCTCTCTCTCTCTCTCTCCTCTCTCTCTCTCTCTCTCTCTCTTTCTCTCTCTCTAGTTACCTTCTGTCACTGACAAGCCTGTCACTTTTGTGTTTGTTTAACTTCACGTTTCTTCAAGTTTCCTGGTTGTATAGCTGTGGATCCACAGTTTCCTGGTTGTATAGCTGTGGATCCACAGTTTCCTGGTTGTATAGCTGTGGATTCACAGTTTCCTGGTTGTATAGCTGTGGATTCACAGTTTCCTGGTTGTATAGCTGTGGATCCACAGTTTCCTGGTTGTATAGCTGTGGATTCACAGTTTCCTGGTTGTATAGCTGTAGATCCACAGTTTCCTGGTTGTATAGCTGTGGATCCACAGTTTCCTGGTTGTATAGCTGTGGATTGACAGTTTCCTGGCTGTATAGCTGTGGATCCACAGTTTCCTGGTTGTATAGCTGTGGATCCACAGTTTCCTGGTTGTATAGCTGTGGATTCACAGTTTCCTGGTTGTATAGCTGTAGATCCACAGTTTCCTGGTTGTATAGCTGTGGATCCACAGTTTCCTGGTTGTATAGCTGTGGATTGACAGTTTCCTGGCTGTATAGCTGTGGATCCACAGTTTCCTGGATGTATAGCTGTGGATCCACAGTTTCCTGGTTGTATAGCTGTGGATCCACAGTTTCCTGGTTGTATAGCTGTGGATTCACAGTTTCCTGGTTGTATAGCTGTGGATTCACAGTTTCCTGGTTGTATAGCTGTGGATCCACAGTTTCCTGGTTGTATAGCTGTGGATTCACAGTTTCCTGGTTGTATAGCTGTGGATCCACAGTTTCCTGGTTGTATAGCTGTGGATCCACAGTTTCCTGGTTGTATAGCTGTGGATCCACATTTTATGTCAGTAGTGACAACCTTATAAATGTGAGTAACGACAACCTTGGATGATATTTGCTTGGGAGCCTCTACACACCTTCTATAACGAACCAATCTAGGGGAAACACTGGAACAAGACAACAATGATGTTTCTCAATGTGCATCTCCTTATCCTAACCTTAAGATGGTGACATGTTTTGGTCACGCCAGTGGGATGGAAATTGGAAAGAGTGGTGAGTTAGAGGTTAGCATTACATAAAGCTGCCCTACTTCATCTGGAGAAGTGCAGCTGTATCTGAGAGAGAGAGAGAGAGAGAGAGAGAGAGAGAGAGAGAGAGAGAGAGAGAGAGAGAGAGAGAGAGAGAGAGAGAGAGAGAGAGAGAGAGAGAGAGAGAGAGAGAGAGAGAGAGAGAGAGAGAGAGAGAGAGAGAGAGAGAGAGAGAGAGAGAGAGAGAGAGAGAGAGAGAGAGAGAGAGAGAGAGAGAGAGAGAGAGAGAGAGAGAGAGAGAGAGAGAGAGAGAGAGAGAGAGAGAGAGAGAGAGAGAGAGAGAGAGAGAGAGAGAGAGAGAGAGAGAGAGAGAGAGAGAGAGAGAGAGAGAGAGAGAGAGAGAGAGAGAGAGAGAGAGAGAGAGAGAGAGAGAGAGGAGAGGAGAGTGAGGAGGACTGAGGAGGACTGAGGGCTGGCCATCCCCTGTACCACGGCTGTATCTGAGAGGGGAAGAGGAAGACTAAATCCTTTCATCTGTAGGAGAAGTAACACACCATGCCCATGAAATGAAGTCAGAGAGAGAAAGATAAAGAGCGGGAGAGAGATATATAAGGAGAGGGAGGGAGATATATAAGGAGAGGGAAATGGGATATATAAGGAGAGGGAGAGAGATATATAAGGAGAGGGAGAGAGATATATAAGGAGAGGGAGAGGGATATATAAGGAGAGGGAGAGAGATATATAAGGAGAGGGAGAGAGATATATAAGGACAGGGAGAGAGATATATAAGGAGAGGGAGGGAGATATATAAGGAGAGGGAGAGGGAGAGAGAGAGAGTGATATAAGGAGAGGGAGAGAGATGTATAAGGAGAGGGAGAGAGAGATATATATAAGGGGAGAGAGAGATGTATAAGGAGAGGGAGAGAGATATATAAGGAGAGGGAGAGAGATGTATAAGGAGAGGGAGAGAGATGTATAAGGAGAGGGAGAGAGATGTATAAGGAGAGGGAGAGAGATATATAAGGAGAGGGAGAGAGATGTATAAGGAGAGGGAGAGAGATGTATAAGGAGAGGGAGAGAGATATATAAGGAGAGGGAGAGAGATATATAAGGAGAGGGAGAGAGATGTATAAGGAGAGGGAGAGATATATAAGGAGAGGGAGAGAGATGTATAAGGAGAGGGAGAGAGATATATAAGGAGAGGGAGAGAGAGAGAGATATATATAAGGAGAGGGAGAGAGATGTATAAGGAGAGAGAGAGAGAGATATATAAGGAGAGGAGAGAGATGTATAAGGAGAGAGAGAGAGAGATATATAAGGAGAGGGAGAGAGATGTATAAGAGAGAGAGAGATATATATAAGGAGAGGGAGAGAGATGTATAAGGAGAGGGAGAGATATATAAGGAGAGGGAGAGAGATATATAAGGAGAGGGAGAGAGATGTATAAGGAGAGGGAGAGAGATGTATAAGGAGAGGGAGAGAGATATATAAGGAGAGGGAGAGAGAGAGAGAGATATATAAGGAGAGGGAGAGAGATGTATAAGGAGAGAGAGAGATATATATAAGGAGAGGGAGAGAGATGTATAAGGAGAGAGAGAGAGATATATAAGGAGAGGGAGAGAGATGTATAAGGAGAGGGAGAGAGATATATAAGGAGAGGGAGAGAGATATATACGGAGAGGGAGAGAGATATTTAAGGAGAGGGAGAGAGATGTATAAGGAGAGGGAGAGAGATATATAAGGAGAGGGAGAGAGATATATAAGGAGAGGGAGAGAGAGAGATATATATAAGGAGAGGGAGAGATATATAAGGAGAGGGAGAGAGATATATAAGGAGAGGGAGAGAGAGAGATATAGAAGGAGAGGGAGAGGGATGTAGAGGGAGAGAGATGTATAAGGAGAGGGAGAGAGATGTAGAGGGAGAGGGATGGAGAGGGAGAGAGATATAGAGGGAGAGGGAATGTGCCTGGGGGCTGACTGGTGTGGTTTAGATTTCACTTCAAAGAGAATCTGTTAAACTCAGCCCAGTGTGAGATATCAGAATCAGACCTCTCACTGAGCTGAATAACAGAGTCCTCTGGTCCCCTGGTGCTCTGGTCCTCTGGTCCCCTGGTCCTCTGGTGCTATGTTCCTCTGGTCCTCTGGTCCTCTGGTGCTCTGGTCCTCTGGTCCTCTGGTCCCCTGTTCCTCTGGTCTCATGTTCCTCTGGTCTCCTGTTCCTCTGATCTCCTGGTCCCCTGGTCCTCTGATCCTCTGGTCTCCTGTTCCTCTGGTCTCCTGTTCCTCTGGTCTCCTGGTCCCCTGGTCCTCTGGTCCTCTGGTGCTCTGGTCCTCTGGTCCCCTGGTCCTCTGGTCCTCTGATCTCCTGGTCCCCTGGTCCTCTGATCCTCTGGTCTCCTGTTCCTCTGGTCTCCTGTTCCTCTGGTCTCCTGGTCCCCTGGTCCCCTGGTCCTCTGGTCCTCTGGTCCTCTGGTCCCCTGGTCCTCTGGTCCTCTGGTCCCCTGGTCCTCTGGTCCCCTGGTGCTCTGGTCCCCTGGTCCTCTGGTCCCCTGGTGCTCTAGTCCCCTGGTCCTCTGGTCATCTGGTCCTCTGGTCCCCTGTTCCTCTGGTCCTCTGGTCCTCTGGTCCCCTGGTCCTCTGGTCTCCTGGTCCCCTGGTCCTCTGGTCCTCTGCTCCTCTGGTCTCCTGGTCCTCTGGTCTCCTGATCCTCTGGTCCTCTGGTCCTCTGATCTCCTGGTCCCCTGGTCCTCTGATCCTCTGGTCTCCTGTTCCTCTGGTCTCCTGTTCCTCTGATCCTCTGATCCTCTGGTCTCCTGTTCCTCTGGTCCTCTGGTCTCCTGTTCCTCTGATCTCCTGGTCCCCTGGTCCTCTGATCCTCTGGTCTCCTGGTCCTCTGGTCTCCTGTTCCTCTGGTCTCCTGATCCTCTGGTCCTCTGGTCCTCTGATCTCCTGGTCCTCTGGTCCTCTGATCCTCTGGTCTCCTGTTCCTCTGGTCTCCTGTTCCTCTGGTCTCCTGTTCCTCTGGTCCCCTGATGCTCTGGTCCCCTGGTCCCCTGGTCCCCTGATCCTCTGGTCCTCTGGTCCTCTGGTCCCCTGATCCTCTGGTCTTCTGTTCCCCTGGCCAATGGGTAATAGGTCAGTGGTTATTGGAGGCTAGAAACCCATATCGCTGTCAGTGGTTATTGGAGGCTAGAAACCCATATCTCTGTCAGTGGTTATTGGAGGCTAGAAACCCATATCTCTGTCAGTGGTTATAGGAGGCTAGAAACCCATATCTCTGTCAGTAGTTATAGGAGGCTAGAAACCCATATCTCTGTCAGTGGTTATAGGAGGCTAGAAACCCATATCTCTGTCAGTGGTTATAGGAGGCTAGAAACCCATATCTCTGTCAGTGGTTATAGGAGGCTAGACACCCACATCTCTGTCAGTGGTTATAGCAGGCTAGAAACCCATATCTCTGTCAGTGGTTATAGGAGGCTAGAAACCCATATCTCTGTCAGTGGTTATAGGAGGCTAGAAACCCACATCTCTGTCAGTGGTTATAGCAGGCTAGAAACCCACATCTCTGTCAGTGGTTATAGGAGGATAGACACCCATATCTCTGTCAGTAGTTATAGGAGGCTAGAAACCCATATCTCTGTCAGTGGTTATAGGAGGCTAGAAACCCATATCTCTGTCAGTGGTTATAGGAGGCTAGAAACCCATATCTCTGTCAGTGGTTATAGGAGGCTAGAAACCCATATCTCTGTCAGTGGTTATAGGAGGCTAGAAACCCATATCTCTGTCAGTGGTTATAGGAGGCTAGAAACCCATATCTCTGTCAGTGGTTATAGGAGGCTAGAAACCCATATCTCTGTCAGTGGTTATAGGAGGCTAGAAACCCATATCTCCATCAGTGATTATAGGAGGCTAGAAACCCATATCTCTGTCAGTGGTTATAGGAGGCTAGAAACCCATTTCTCTGTCAGTGGTTATAGGAGGCTAGAAACCCATATCTCTGTCAGTGGTTATAGGAGGCTAGAAACCCATATCTCTGTCAGTGGTTATAGGAGGCTAGAAACCCATATCTCTGTCAGTGGTTATAGGAGGCTAGAAACCCATATCTCTGTCAGTGGTTATAGGAGGCTAGAAACCCATATCTCTGTCAGTGGTTATAGGAGGCTTGAAACCCATTTCTCTGTCAGTGGTTATAGGGGGCTAGAAACCCATATCTCTGTCAGTGGTTATAGGAGGCTAGAAACCCATATCTCTGTCAGTGGTTATAGGAGGCTAGGATGTGTGTGTGTGTGTGTGTGTGTGTGTGTGTGTGTGTGTGTGTGTGTGTGTGTGTGTGTGTGTGTGTGTGTGTGTGTGTGTGGCATTGCAAAACTCTCTGGTTACGTAATATGTTGGAGGGTTTGTGTATGGTGTGGAGGGTTTGTGGCTTGACCTTGACTGTATGGTGTGGAGGGTTTGTGTATGGTGTGGAGGGTTTGTGGTGTGACCTTGACTGTATGGTGTAGGGTATTTGTGGTGTGATCTTGTCTGTATGGTATGGGGGGCTTGTGGTGTGACCTTGTCTGTATGGTGTGGAGGGTTTGTGTATGGTGTGGAGGGTTTGTGGTGTGACCTTGACTGTATGGTGTGGGGGTTTGTGGTGTGACCTTGTCTGTATGTTGTGGAGGGTTTGTGTATGGTGTGACCTTGTCTGTATGGTGTGGGGGATTTGTGGTGTGACCTTGTCTGTATGGTGTGGGGGGTTTGTGGTGTGACCTTGTCTGTATGGTGTGGGGGTTTGTGGTGTGACCTTGTCTGTATGGTGTGGGGGTTTGTGGTGTGACCTTGTCTGTATGGTGTGGGGGTTTGTGGTGTGACCTTGTCTGTATGGTGTGGGGTATTTGTGGTGTGACCTTGTCTGTATGGTGTGGAGGGTTTGTGGTGTGACCTTGTCTGTATGGTGTGGGGTGTTTGTGGTGTGACCTTGTCTGTATGGTGTGGGGTATTTGTGGTGTGACCTTGTCTGTATGGTGTGGGGTGTTTGTGGTCTGACCTTGTCTGTATGGTGTGGGGTATTTGTGGTGTGACCTTGTCTGTATGGTGTGGGGTGTTTGTGGTCTGACCTTGTCTGTATGGTGTGGGGGTTTGTGGTGTGACCTTGTCTGTATGGTGTGGGGGGTTTGTGGTCTGACCTTGTCTGTATGGTGTGGGGGTTTGTGGTGTGACCTTGTCTGTATGGTGTGGGGGTTTGTGGTGTGACCTTGTCTGTATGGTGTGGGGGGTTTGTGGTGTGACCTTGTCTGTATGGTGTGGGGTATTTGTGGTGTGACCTTGTCTGTATGGTGTGGAGGGTTTGTGGTGTGACCTTGTCTGTATGGTGTGGGGGTTTGTGGTGTGACCTTGTCTGTATGGTGTGGGGTATTTGTGGTGTGACCTTGTCTGTATGGTGTGGGGGGTTTGTGGTCTGACCTTGTCTGTATGGTGTGGGGGTTTGTGGTCTGACCTTGTCTGTATGGTGTGGGGTGTTTGTGGTCTGACCTTGTCTGTATGGTGTAGGGTATTTGTGGTGTGACCTTGTCTGTATGGTGTGGGGTGTTTGTGGTCTGACCTTGTCTGTATGGTGTGGGGGGTTTGTGGTGTGACCTTGTCTGTATGGTGTGGGGGGTTTGTGGTCTGACCTTGTCTGTATGGTGTGTGAGGGGTCCGTCTTAATGCACTGCACAGGTCAACAGTACCGGGACGACGTCATCATTGGTAGTCTACTGATTATGCTCCTTACCTTCGTACACTATTCACTTTTAACAGGATGGTTTTTGTTTACATGAAGAACACCATTTTAATTGGGATTATTTGACTGGATGAGACTAATACTATAAATGTTGTTAAATGAATCTGTGTTGATGGAGCAGAGGGAGGAGAGGAGAGGGGTGCAGAGGGAGGAGAGGGGAGGGGTGCAGAGGGAGGAGAGGGGAGGGGTGCAGAGGGAGGAGAGGGGAGGGGTGCAGAGGGAGGAGAGGAGAGGGGTGCAGAGGGAGGAGAGGGGAGGGGTGCAGAGGGAGGAGAGGGGAGGGGTGCAGAGGGAGGAGAGGGGAGGGGTGCAGAGGGAGGAGAGGGGAGGGATGCAGAGGGAGGAGAGGGGAGGGGGGTGCAGAGGAGGAGAGGGGAGGGGTGCAGAGGGAGGAGAGGGGAGGGGTGCAGAGGAGGAGAGGGAGGGATGCAGAGGGAGGAGAGGGGAGGGATAGCAGAGGAGGAGAGGGGAGGGGTGCAGAGGGAGGAGAGGAGAGGGGTGCAGAGGGAGGAGTGGAGAGGGGTGCAGAGGAGGAGAGGGGAGGGGTGCAGAGGGAGGAGAGGAGAGGGGTGCAGAGGGAGGAGAGGGGAGGGGTGCAGAGGAGGAGAGGGGAGGGATGCAGAGGGAGGAGAGGGAGGGGTGCAGAGGGGAGAGAGGAGAGGGGTGCAGAGGGAGGAGAGGGGAGGGGTGCAGAGGAGGAGAGGAGAGGGGTAGCAGAGGAGGAGAGGGGAGGGGTGCAGAGGGAGGAGAGGGGAGGGGTGCAGAGGGAGGAGAGGGGAGGGGTGCAGAGGGAGGAGAGGGGAGGGGTGCAGAGGGAGGAGAGGAGAGGGGTGCAGAGGGAGGAGAGGAGAGGGGTGCAGAGGGAGGAGAGGGGAGGGGTGCAGAGGGAGGAGAGGAGAGGGGTGCAGAGGGAGGAGAGGGGAGGGGTGCAGAGGGAGGAGAGGAGAGGGGTGCAGGGAGAGGAGAGGGGTGCAGAGGGAGGAGAGGAGAGGGGTGCAGGGAGAGGAGAGGGGTGCAGAGGGAGGAGAGGAGAGGGGTGCAGGGAGAGGAGAGGTGTGCAGAGGGAGGAGAGGAGAGGGGTGCAGGTAGAGGAGAGGGGTGCAGAGGGAGGAGAGGAGAGGGGTGCAGGGGGAGGAGAGGGGTGCAGGGGGAGGAGAGGTGCAGAGGGAGGAGAGGGGTGCAGAGGAAGGAGAGGGGTGCAGAGGGAGGGAGAGGTGCAGAGGGAGGAGAGGGGTGCAGAGGAAGGAGAGGGGTGCAGAGAGGAGGAGAGAGGTGCAGGGGAGGAGAGAGAGAGGGTGCAGGGGGAGGAGAGAGGTGCAGAGGGAGGAGAGGGGTGCAGAGGAAGGAGAGGGGTGCAGAGGGAGGATAGGAGAGGGGTGCAGAGGGAGGAGAGGTGTGCAGAGGGAGGAGAGGAGAGGGGTGCAGGTAGAGGAGAGGGGTGCAGAGGAGGAGAGGGGAGGGGTGCAGAGGAGGAGAGGAGAGGGGTGCAGGTAAAGGAGAGGAGTGCAGGTAGAGGAGAGGGGTGCAGGGGAGGAGAGAGAGAGGGGTGCAGGGGAGGAGAGGTGCAGAGGGAGGAGAGGGGTGCAGAGAAAGGAGAGGGGTGCAGAGGAGGAGAGAGGTGCAGAGGGAGGAGAGGGGTGCAGAGGAAGGAGAGGGGTGCAGAGGGAGGAGAGAGGTGCAGAGGAGGAGAGAGGTGCAGAGGGAGGAGAGAGAGAGGGGTGCAGAGGGAGGAGAGAGGTGCAGAGGGAGGAGAGGGGTGCAGGGGGAGGAGGAGAGAGAGGGGTGCAGAGGGAGGAGAGGGGTGCAGGGGAGGGAGAGAGAGAGGGGTGCAGAGGGAGGAGAGGAGAGGGGTGCAGGTAGAGGAGAGGAGAGGAGAGGGGTGCAGAGGGAGGAGAGAGGTGCAGAGGGAGGAGAGGGGTGCAGGGGGAGGAGAGAGAGAGGGGTGCAGAGGGAGGAGAGGGGTGCAGGGGGGAGAGAGAGAGAGGGGTGCAGAGGAGGAGAGGAGAGGGGTGCAGGTAGAGGAGAGGAGAGGAGAGGGGTGCAGAGGGAGGAGAGGAGAGGGGTGAAAAGAGTGAACATCCTTTAACTTCAGCCATTTCCTCCTGTGAGGTCACATTCCTAGAAGTCAATTGAACTGTAAACAGTTAAACAAGATGGGACACCTAGGGATCCATGGAAACATCTTGGCAAGTCTAATAACATTCAAGGAAACATGTTGTGAGTCTCATAACAGCCATGTAGAACCCTAGTTGTTGTCATAGTTTAAAAAAAAAGTGTGTTTCATCCATTCATTCTCCTGTGTATAATAGCAAATCCAGTTTTGCATCTCTCTCTCTCTCTCTCTATCTCTCTCTCTCTCTCTCTCTCTCTCTCTCTCTGTCTCTGTCTCTCTGTCTCTCTCTCTCTCTCTCTCTGTCTCTCTCTCTCTCTGTCTCTGTCTCTCTCTCTCTCTCTCTCTCTCTCTCTCTCTCTCTCTCTCTCTCTCTCTCTCTCTCTCTCTCTCTCTCTCTCTCTCTCTCTCTCTCTCTCTCTCTCTCTTTGTGGGTATCGGCCTAATTCTGCTCTGCATGCATTATTTGGTGTTCTACATTGTACACGGTGTCACGTTCTGACCTTTATTTCCTTTGTTTTGTCATTATTTAGTATGGTCAGGGCGTGAGTTGGGGTGGGCAGTCTATGATTGTTTTTCTATGATTTGGGTATTTCTATGTTTCGGCCTAATATGGTTCTCAATCAGAGGCAGGTGTCATTAGTTGTCTCTGATTGAGAATCATACTTAAGGTAGGTAGCTTGGGTTTCACTGTGTGTTTGTGGGTGATTGTTCCTGTCTCTGTGTTTGCGGTTTTCACGTTTCTTGTTTTATTAGTTTGTTCATGTGTCTTTATTAAAGAACCAGGAATAGACGCTGCATTTTGGTCCGCCTCGCCTTCAACTCAAGAAAACCGTTACACACAGATGATATTTTTGCAGAATTCTGCGTGCAGAGTCTCAATTTGGTGTTTGTCCCATTTTGTGAAGTCTTGGTTGGTGAGCGGACCCCAGACCTCACAACCATGAAGGGCAATTGGCTCTATGACTGATTCAAGTATTTTTAGCCAAATCCTAATTGGTATGTTGAAATGTATGTTCCTTTTGATGGCATAGAAGGCCCTTCTTGCTTTGTCTCTCAGATCGTTCACAGCTTTGTGGAAGTTACCTGTGGCGCTGATGTTTAGGCCAAAGTATGTATAGTTTTTTTGTGTGCTCTAGGGCAACAGTGTCTAGATGGAATTTGTATTTGTGGTCCTGGTGACTGGACCTTTTTTGGAACACCATTATTTTGGTCTTACTGAGATTTACTGTCAGGGCCCAGGTCTGACAGAATCTGTGCATAAGATCTAGGTGCTGCTGTAGGCCCTCCTTGGTTGGTGACAGAAGCACCAGATCATCAGCAAACAGCAGACATTTGACTTTAGATTCTAGTAGGGTGAGGCCGGGTGCTGCAGACTTTTCTAGTGCCCGCGCCAATTCACTGATATATATGTTGAAGAGGGTGGGGCTTAAGCTGCATCCCTGTCTCACCCCACGACCCTGTGTGAAGAAATGTGTGTTTTTTGCCAATTTTAACCGCACACTTGTTGTTTGTGTGCATGGATTTTATAATGTCATATGTTTTACCCCCAACACCACTTTCCATCAGTTTGTACAGCAGACCCTCATGCCAAATTGAGTCAAAGGCTTTTTTGAAATCAACAAAGCATGAGAAGACTTTGCCTTTGTTTTGGTTTGTTTGTATGTCAATTAGGGTGTGCAGGGTGAATACATGGTCTGTTATACGGTAATTTGGTAAAAAGCCAATTTGACATTTGCTCAGTACATTGTTTTCATTGAGGAAATGTATGAGTCTGCTGTTAATGATAATGCAGAGGATTTTCCCAAGGTTACTGTTGACGCATATTCCACTGTAGTTATTGGGGTCAAATTTGTCTCCACTTTTGTGGTTTGGGGTGATCAGTCCTTGGTTCCAAATACTGGGGAAGATGCCAGAGCTAAGGAGGATGTTAAAGAGTTTTAGTATAGCCAATTGGAATTTGTTGTCTGTAATTTTGATCATTTAATTGAGGATACCATCAACACCACAGGCCTTTTTGGTTTGGAGGGTTTTTATTTTGTCCTGTAACTCATTCAATGTAATTGGAGAATCCAGTGGGTTTTGGTCGTCTTTAATAGTTGATTTTAAAATTTGTATTTGATCCTGTATATGTTTTTGCTCTTTATTCATTGTTATAGAGCCAAAAAGATTGGAGAAGTGGTTTACCCATACATCTCCATTTTGGATAGATAACTATTCGTGTTGTTGTTTGTTTAGTGTTTTCCAATTTTCCCAGAAGTGGTTAGAGTCTATGGATTCTTCAATTACATTGAGCTGATTTCTGACGTGCTGTTCCTTCGTTTTCCGTAGTGTATTTCTGTATTGTTTTAGTGATTCACCATAGTGAAGGCGTAGACTCAGGTTTTCCGGGTCTCTATGTTTTCGGTTGGACAGGTTTCTCAATTTCTTTCTTAGATATTTTGTCTCTCTGTCTCTCTGTCTCTCTGTCTCTCTGTCTCTCTCTCTCTCTCTAGGACGACCCCTCTCAGAATCCTCCTCAGTCTGTTTCGTATGAGGGGGATCTCATAGGATTGTTTCGGCTCAACTGGATTTACCTCAGAGCCTAACCCTGCCTTGGATCCCAGCTGGTTATGGGAGGAGACTAAAGCCTAACCCGGGTCCCAGCTGGTTATTGGAGGAGACTAGAGCCTAACTCTGCCCTGGGTCCCAGCGGGTTATAGGAGGAGACTAGAGCCTAACCCTGACCTGGGTCCCAGCTGGTTATAGGAGGAGGCTAGAGCCTAACCTTGCCCTGGGTCCCAGCTGGTTATGGGAGGAGACTAAAGCCTAACCCTGACCTGGGTCCCAGCTGGTTATTGGAGGAGACTAGAGCCTAACCCTGCCCTGGGTCCCAGCGGGTTATAGGAGGAGGCTAGAGCCTAACCCTGCCCTGGGTCCCTGCTGGTTATAGGAGGAGACTAGAGCCTAACCCTGCCCTGGGTCCCAGCTGGTTATAGGAGGAGACTAGAGCCTAACCCTGACCTGGGTCCCAGCTGGTTATTGGAGGAGACTCGAGCCTAACTCTGACCTGGGTCCCAGCTGGTTATAGGAGGAGGCTAGAGCCTAACCCTGCCCTGGGTCCCTGCTGGTTATAGGAGGAGACTAGAGCCTAACCCTGCCCTGGGTCCCAGCTGGTTATAGGAGGAGACTAGAGCCTAACCCTGCCCTGGGTCCCAGCTGGTTATAGGAGGAGACTAGAGCCTAACCCTGACCTGGGTCCCAGCTGGTTATTGGAGGAGACTAGAGCCTAACCCTGCCCTGGGTCCCAGCTGGTTATAGGAGGAGACTAGAGCCTAACCCTGACCTGGGTCCCAGCTGGTTATAGGAGGAGACTAGAGCCTAACCCTGACCTGGGTCCCAGCTGGTTATAGGAGGAGGCTAGAGCCTAACCTTGCCCTGGGTCCCAGCTGGTTATGGGAGGAGACTAAAGCCTAACCCTGACCTGGGTCCCAGCTGGTTATTGGAGGAGACTAGAGCCTAACTCTGCCCTGGGTCCCAGCTGGTTATAGGAGGAGACTAGAGCCTAACCCTGCCCTGGGTCCCAGCTGGTTATTGGAGGAGACTCGAGCCTAACTCTGACCTGGGTCCCAGCTGGTTATTGGAGGAGACTCGAGCCTAACTCTGCCCTGGGTCCCAGCTGGTTATTGGAGGAGACTCGAGCCTAACCCTGACCTGGGTCCCAGCTGGTTATGGGAGGAGACTCGAGCCTAACTCTGACCTGGGTCCCAGCTGGTTATGGGAGGAGACTAGAGCCTAACTCTGACCTGGGTCCCAGCTGGTTATTGGAGGAGACTCGAGCCTAACTCTGACCTGGGTCCCAGCTGGTTATTGGAGGAGACTCGAGCCTAACTCTGCCCTGGGTCCCAGCTGGTTATTGGAGGAGACTCGAGCCTAACTCTGACCTGGGTCCCAGCTGGTTATTGGAGGAGACTCGAGCCTAACTCTGCCCTGGGTCCCAGCTGGTTATTGGAGGAGACTAGTATATCACCCTTTTCACCCTGTTAATCACCCTGTTCCTCACCCTGTTTCTCACCTTGTTTTTCAAAAGAAAAATTGTCTGATACTTTTTTTTGTAAACGGTTGGATAAATATTCCTGCTTGATATATTAAACGTAGCAGATACGACAGGGCCAAGCGTGCTCTCAGGATCCTGGATATCCGGTTGCATCTTGGGTGGCGGTGTGTCGTCCAGACTTGACACAGGTGATGCTGTGGGTGTTTGGAGGCGAAGAGGAAGCTGTGTGTCAAGCTGCCTGGCGGCTCACTGCCGGTTCACATGCTCTGATCCCATACAGCAGGCTCTTGTATTGTATTATATTATATTATATATTATATTATATTCTCACAACACAATACGGCCTATAGACAGGTTAAAACTTGTTCATTCACCTGCCTTAGAAAAATATCAACATTAGGAATGACACATCTTCAGTCATAAACGCAACTGTGACTGAATGTTCCTAAAAGGTGTGGAAAGTTTTAAAGGGATTTAAAAATGTTGTTTTCTTTTAACTATTGCGTCAGTCTCCACATAGTGGGATTTCCAGCTCTGGATGATATAGATTGGCAGCGAGAGATATTCTTATAGAGAAGTGTGTGTGTGTGTGTGTGTGTGTGTGTGTGTGTGTGTGTGTGTGTGTGTGTGTGTGTGTGTGTGTGTGTGTGTGTGTGTGTGTGTGTGTGTGTGTGTGTGTGTGTGTGTGTGTGTGTGTGTGTGTGTGTGTGTGTGTGTGTGTGTGTGTGTGTGTGTGTGTGTGTGATAGGAAGTGTCACCCTGTTGACTACTACAAAATGGTGAAAGTACCCAATGGTGCTGTCCATGTTAAAACAGTATTTTTTTGGGCCCTAGAATCCTCTCTCTATCTCTATATATTATCTATACACAGAACAGGATACCATGTAGAGGTGGGTTGTTAGATACACAGAACAGGATACCACGTAGAGGTGGGTTGTTAGATACACAGAACAGGATACCATGTAGAGGTGGGTTGTTAGATACACAGAACAGGATACCACGTAGAGGTGGGTTTTACATGCACAGAACAGGATACCATGTAGAGGTGGGTTGTTAGATACACAGAACAGGATCCATTTAGAGGTGGGTTGTTAGATACACAGAACAGGATACCATGTAGAGGTGGCTTGTTAGATACACAGAACAGGATACCATGTAGAGGTGGGTTGTTACATGCACAGAACAGGATACCATGTAGAAGTGGGTTGTTACATACACAGAACAGGATACCATGTAGAGGTGGGTTGTTAGATACACAGAACAGGATACCACGTAGAGGTGGGTTGTTAGATACACAGAACAGGATACCATGTAGAGGTGGGTTGTTAGATACACATAACATGATACCATGTAGAGGTGGGTTGTTAGATACACAGAACAGGATACCATGTAGAGGTGGGTTGTTAGATACACAGAACAGGATACCATGTAGAGGTGGGTTGTTAGATACACAGAACAGGATACCATGTAGAGGTGGGTTGTTAGATACACAGAACAGGATACCATGTAGAGGTGGGTTGTTAGATACACAGAACAGGATACCACATAGAGGTGGGTTGTTAGATACACAGAACAGGATACCATGTAGAGGTGGGTTGTTAGATACACAGAACAGGATACCATGTAGAGGTGGGTTGTTAGATACACAGAACAGGATACCACGTAGAGGTGGGTTGTTAGATACACAGAACAGGATACCACGTAGAGGTGGGTTGTTAGATACACAGAACAGGATACCACATAGAGGTGGGTTGTTAGATACACAGAACAGGATACCATGTAGAGGTGGGTTGTTAGATACACAGAACAGGATACCATGTAGAGGTGGGTTGTTAGATACACAGAACAGGATACCATGTAGAGGTGGGTTGTTAGATACACAGAACAGGATACCATGTAGAGGTGGGTTGTTAGATACACAGAACAGGATACCATGTAGAGGTGGGTTGTTAGATACACAGAACAGGATACCATGTAGAGGTGGGTTGTTACATGCACAGAACAGGATACCACGTAGAGGTGGGTTGTTACATGCACAGAACAGGATACCATGTAGAGGTGGGTTGTTAGATACACAGAACAGGATACCATGTAGAGGTGGGTTGTTAGATACACAGAACAGGATACCACGTAGAGGTGGGTTGTTAGATACACAGAACAGGATACCATGTAGAGGTGGGTTGTTAGATACACAGAACAGGATACCATGTAGAGGTGGGTTGTTACATACACAGAACAGGATACCACGTAGAGGTGGGTTGTTAGATACACAGAACAGGATACCATGTAGAGGTGGGTTGTTAGATACACAGAACAGGATACCATGTAGAGGTGGGTTGTTAGATACACAGAACAGGATACCATGTAGAGGTGGGTTGTTAGATACACAGAACAGGATACCATGTAGAGGTGGGTTGTTAGATACACAGAACAGGATACCACATAGAGGTGGGTTGTTAGATACACAGAACAGGATACCACGTAGAGGTGGGTTGTTAGATACACAGAACAGGATACCATGTAGAGGTGGGTTGTTAGATACACAGAACAGGATACCACGTAGAGGTGGGTTGTTAGATACACAGAACAGGATACCACGTAGAGGTGGGTTGTTAGATACACAGAACAGGATACCACGTAGAGGTGGGTTTTTACATGCACAGAACAGGATACCATGTAGAGGTGGGTTGTTAGATACACAGAACAGGATCCATTTAGAGGTGGGTTGTTAGATACACAGAACAGGATACCATGTAGAGGTGGGTTGTTACATGCACAGAACAGGATACCATGTAGAAGTGGGTTGTTACATACACAGAACAGGATACCATGTAGAGGTGGGTTGTTAGATACACAGAACAGGATACCACGTAGAGGTGGGTTGTTAGATACACAGAACAGGATACCATGTAGAGGTGGGTTGTTAGATACACAGAACAGGATACCATGTAGAGGTGGGTTGTTAGATACACAGAACAGGATACCACGTAGAGGTGGGTTGTTAGATACACAGAACAGGATACCATGTAGAGGTGGGTTGTTAGATACACAGAACAGGATACCATGTAGAGGTGGGTTGTTAGATACACAGAACAGGATACCATGTAGAGGTGGGTTGTTACATGCACAGAACAGGATACCACGTAGAGGTGGGTTGTTACATGCACAGAACAGGATACCATGTAGAGGTGGGTTGTTAGATACACAGAACAGGATACCATGTAGAGGTGGGTTGTTAGATACACAGAACAGGATACCACGTAGAGGTGGGTTGTTAGATACACAGAACAGGATACCATGTAGAGGTGGGTTGTTAGATACACAGAACAGGATACCATGTAGAGGTGGGTTGTTAGATACACAGAACAGGATACCATGTAGAGGTGGGTTGTTAGATACACAGAACAGGATACCATGTAGAGGTGGGTTGTTAGATACACAGAACAGGATAGACACAGTAGCAGGGAATGAGACACCAGATACCTCCTCAGGGACTGATCTCTAAACACCTGGAACACCCCCTCAGGGACTGATCTCTAAACACCTGGAACACCCCCTCAGGGACTGATCTCTAAACACCTGGAACACCCCCTCAGGGACTGATCTCTAAACACCTGGAACACCCCCCTCAGGGACTGATCTCTAAACACCTGGAACACCCCCTCAGGGACTGATCTCTAAACACCTG
The DNA here is from genome assembly GCF_023373465.1 of Oncorhynchus keta. Classification (NCBI taxonomy): domain Eukaryota; kingdom Metazoa; phylum Chordata; class Actinopteri; order Salmoniformes; family Salmonidae; genus Oncorhynchus; species Oncorhynchus keta. The sequence goes on from NC_068428.1 coordinate 39,175,837, forward strand.
GAACACCCCCCTCAGGGACTGATCTCTAAACACCTGGAACCCCCCAGGGATTGATCTCTAAACACCTGGAACACCCCTCAGGGACTGATCTCTAAACACCTGGAACACTCCCTCAGGGACTGATGTCTAAACACCTGGAACATCCCCCTCAGGGACTGATCTCTAAACACCTGGAACACCCCCTCAGGGACTGATCTCTAAACACCTGGAACACCCCCCTCAGGGACTGATCTCTAAACACCTGGAACACCCCCCTCAGGGACTGATCTCTAAACACCTGGAACACCCCCTCAGGGACTGATCTCTAAACACCTGGAACACCCCCTCAGGGACTGATCTCTAAATAGTTCTACCTGGAACCAAAAGGGTTCTTTAAAGGTTCTCCTATGGTGAGAGCTGATGAACCCTTTTAGGTTCAAGATAGCACCTTTTTTCTAAGAGTGCAGGGTCAACAACACAGAGTGCGTTTTGTCCACCAGAGGTTTAGCTCGTAGACCACAACTCAAACACACTGACGTCTCTATCTTTGTGTGTCACTGTGCACATAGCAGAGTAGGTCCAAGGTCTCTCGGGGTCAATCTCAGTACCAGACTCTTCCAGTCAATGATTAGCCTACAGAGAGGGTAAAAACTAGAACATCCTGACCTGGTAAATGTGTAAGACTGACCGAATGTGTTGAAACCCTAGCCTGGGCTCCACTCTGGCATGATTTGGATTGAGTGGAATGATAGCACAAACAGATCTGGGACCAGTTTATTGAAAAGCTGCAATCCAGGAAGGAATGATCTCTCTTTTGACCCACTGGGCATGTGCAGAGGATACAAAACTGGTGTCATTGTCAGACAGAGTATTTGGTTGAAGACGGTATTAGGATCACTTTAAATTAGGTGACAACACTCTTAATTGTGTGTGTAGTCTAGCTAGATATACTATATATACAAAAGGTATGTGGACATCCCTTCAAATTAGTGGATTCAGCTGTTTCAGACACACCCGTTGCTGACAGGTGTATACAATCGAGCACACAGCCATGCAATCTCCATAGACAAACACTGGCAGTAGAATGGCCTTACTGAAAAGCTCAGTGACTTTCAACACGGCATAGGATGCCACCTTTCCAACAAGTCAATTTGTCAAATTTCTGCCTTGCTAGAGCTGCCCCGGTCAACTGTAAGTGCTGTTATTGTGAAGTGGAAACGTCTAGGATGAACAATGGCTCAGCCACGAAGTGGTAGGCCACACAAGCTCACAGAACAGGACCGCCGAGTGCTGAAGCGCATAGCGCGTAAAAATCGTCTGTCCTCGGTTGCAACACTCACTACAGAGTTCCAAACTGCCTCTGGATGCAATATCAGCACAATAACTGTTCGTCGGGAGATTCATGAAATGGGTTTCCATGGCCGAGCAGCTGCACACAAGCCTAAGATCACCGTGCCTAATGCCAAGCGTCGGCTGGAAGGGTGTAAAGCTCTCCGCCAGTGGAAATGCGTTCTCTGGAGTGATGAATCACACTTCTTCTGGCAGTCCGACGGACGAATCTGGATTTTGGCGGATGCCAAGAGAACGCTACCTGACCCAATGCATAGCGACAACTGTAAAGTTTGGTGGAGGAGGAGTAACGGTCTGGGGCTGTTTAACAAATCCTAATTTATCACAAACATCACAGATAACAAATGCCTTTTTCTTTGGAATTTTCTCAATTGATTAATAATTCCACATTGAATACTGCTTGGTGATGAATTATAGCCACAGCATCTGTTTGGCTAGTAGACCTATGCTTAATGAGTCTTTATCAAACTAATATTTTGATTATTTTCAGTGTGGAACCGGTCTGTGTTTAAGAGGGTTAAAGGCTGACACAGACACACAGAGACACAGACACACAGAGACAGACACACAGAGACAGACACACAGAGACAGACACACACACACAGAGACACACACACACACAGAGACACACACACAGAGACAGACACAGAGACAGACACACACACACAGAGACACACACAGAGACAGACACACAGAGACAGACACAGAGACAGACACAGAGACAGACACACACAAACAGAGACACACACAGAGACAGACACAGAGACAGACACACACACTCACCACTCAGTGTGCTGAAACACTCCATTGCAGCTGTGAATATAGGATGAGTAAAGATGACAACTGGATTCATATTTGAGTCATTTAGCAGACGCTCTTATCCAGAGCCACTTACAGGAGCAATTAGGGATCATTTATATATCTATTAAAAAAAGATCCAAAATACATTTTAAAAAGCAACAGGACTTAAGAAGCTCAAGTGCCCATCAACAGATTATTTTTGTAATGTAGTCGGCTTGGGAATTCAAACCTTTCGACCTTTCCATTACTGGCCCAAAGCTTTTAACCACTAAGCTACCTTCCGTCCTAGCCGGGTGTGTGAGACAGAGCCTGCTGACGTCACCAGGTCCACCTCTACTCCTGAACCCCTTGAACCTCCACTGACCCTAGCCTCAGCTGCCCTATACTTCACAGGGAGAGAGAATAGATGGGAGAGGGGTGGAGGGGGAGAGAGGGAGGGGTGGAGGGAGATTGGGGTGGAGGAGGAGAGATGGGGAATGGGAGAGAGAGGGGTGGAGGAGGAGAGAGGGAAGAGATAGGGAATGGGAGAGAGAGAGGGGGAGGGGTGAGAGAGAGGGGTGGAGGAGGAGAGAGGGAAGAGATGGGGAATGGGAGAGAGAGAGAGCGAGGGGTGGAGGGGTGAGAGAGGGGTGGAGGAGGAGAGAGGGAAGAGATGGGGAATGGGAGAGAGAGAGAGCGAGGGGTGGAGGGGTGAGAGAGAGGGGTGGAGGAGGAGAGAGAAGAGATGGGGAAGGGGAAAGAGGTAGCGGAGGGGATCGATGGAAGATAGGAGCGGGAGAGGGTTTGAATGATGAAGAGATGGAGGGAGAGATGGAGGGAGTAATAGAGAGATGGAGGGAGTGATAGAGAGATGGAGGGAGAGATGGTTGGAGTGATAGAGAGATGGAGGGAGAGATGGTTGGAATGATAGAGAGATGGAGGGAGTGATAGAGAGATGGAGAGAGAGAGATGGAGGGAGAGATGGTTGGAGTGATAGAGAGATGGAGGGAGAGATGGTTGGAATGATAGAGAGATGGAGGGAGTGATAGAGATGGAGGGAATGATAGAGAGATGGAGGGAGTAATGGAGAGATGGAGGGAGTGATAGAGAGATGGAGGGAGAGAGAGAGATGGAGGGAGTAATAGAGAGATGGAGGGAATGATAGAGATGGAGGGAGTGATAGAGAGATGAGGGAGTGATAGAGAGATGGAGGGGAGAGAGAGAGATGAGGGAGTGATAGAGAGATGGAGGGAGTGATAGAGAGATGGAAGGACTGATCGAGAGATGGAGGGAGTGATAGAGAGATGGAGGGAGTGATAGAGAGATGGAAGGACTGATCGAGAGATGAGGGAGTGATAGAGAGATGGAGGGAGTGATAGAGAGATGGAGGGAATGATAGAGAGATGGAGGGAGTGATAGAGAGATGAGGGAGAGATAGAGAGATGGAGGGAGAGATGGAGAGATGGAGGGAGTGATAGAGAGATGAGGGAGAGAGAGAGATGGAGAGATAGAGAGATGGAGGGAGTGATAGAGAGATGAGGGAGAGATGGAGGGAGAGATAGAGAGATGGAGAGATGGAGGGATAGAGGGAGGGAGAGATGGAGAGATGGAGGGAGAGATGGAGGGAGAGATAGAGAGATGGAGGGAGTGATAGAGAGATGGAGAGAGAGAGATGGAGGGAGAGATGGAGAGATAGAGGGAGAGATGGAGAGAGAGATGGAGAGATGGAGAGAGAGATGGAGAGAGAGATGGAGAGATGGAGGGAGAGATAGAGAGATGGAGGGAGAGATAGAGAGATAGAGGGAGAGATGGAGGGAGAGATGGAGAGATGGAGGGAGAGATGGAGGGAGAGATAGAGAGATGGAGGGAGAGATGGAGGGAGAGATGGAGAGATGGAGGGAGAGATAGAGGGAGAGATGGAGGGAGAGATGGAGGGAGAGATAGAGGGAGAGATGGAGGGAGAGATGGAGGGAGAGATGGAGGGAGAGATGGAGGGATAGAGGGAGAGATGGAGGGAGAGATGGAGGGAGAGATAGAGAGATGGAGGGAGAGATGGAGGGATAGAGGGAGAGATGGAGGGAGAGAGGGAGAGATGGAGGGAGAGATGGAGGGAGAGATGGAGGGAGAGATGGAGGGAGAGATGGAGGGAGAGATGGAGAGATGGAGGGAGAGATGGAGGGATAGAGGGAGAGATGGATGGAGGGATAGAGGGAGAGATAGATGGAGGGATAGAGGGAGAGATGGAGGGAGAGATGGAGAGATGGAGGGAGAGATGGAGAGATGGAGGGAGAGATGGAGAGATGGAGAGATGGAGGGAGAGATGGAGGGATAGAGGGAGAGATAGATAGAGGGAGAGATGGAGGGAGAGATGGAGAGATGGAGGGAGAGATGGAGAGATGGAGGGAGAGATGGAGGGAGAGATGGAGAGAGAGAGAGATGGAGGGAGAGATGGAGGGAGAGATGGAGGGAGAGATAGAGAGATGGAGGGAGAGATGGAGAGATGGAGGGAGAGATGGAGAGATGGAGGGAGAGATGGAGGGATAGAGGGAGAGATGGAGGGAGAGATGGAGAGATGGAGGGAGAGATGGAGAGATGGAGAGAGAGATAGATAAGGCTGGGGAAGTTCTGTCATGGTGTTGTGATGCGATGGGAAGCGACACGAGAGAAAGACGGACTCACGGATGTGTCCATCTGCGTCATGCTGCCACACACACACACACTTAAAATAGCATGTAGGACTTACAGGACTTGGAAAGAGGAAGGTTTCCCTCCTGTTAGGGTTATTCTCTCTCTCTCTCTCTCTCTCTCTCTCTCTCTCTCTCTCTCTCTCTCTCTCTCTCTCTCTCTCTCTCTCCTTCACCTTCCATCTCTATCCCTCTCTGTCTCTCTCTCCTTCACCTTCCATCTCTATCCCTCTCTGTGTCTCTCTCTCCTTCACCTTCCATCTCTATCCCTCTCTGTGTCTCTCTCTCCTTCACCCTCCATCTCTATCCCTCTCTGTCTCTCTCTCCTTCACCTTCCATCTCTATCCCTCTCTGTGTCTCTCTCTCCTTCACCTTCCATCTCTATCCCTCTCTCTGTCTCTCTCTCCTTCACCCTCCATCTCTATCCCTCTCTCTGTCTCTCTCTCCTTCACCCTCCATCTCTATCCCTCTCTCTGTCTCTCTCTCCTTTGCCGTCTGTCTCTCTCTCGTTCAGCCTCCATCTCTATCCCTCTCTCTGTCTCTCTCTCCTTCACCCTCCATCTCTATCCCTCTCTCTGTCTCTCTCTCCTTCACCCTCCATCTCTATCCCTCTCTCTGTCTCTCTCTCCTTCACCCTCCATCTCTATCCCTCTCTCTCTCTCTCTCTCCTTTGCCGTCTGTCTCTCTCTCGTTCACCCTCCATCTCTATCCCTCTCTCTCTCTCTCTCTCTCCATCGCCCTCTGTCTCTCTCTCCTTCACCCTCCATCTCTATCCCTCTCTCTCTCTCTCTCTCCTTTGCCGTCTGTCTCTCTCTCGTTCAGCCTCCATCTCTCTCCCTCTCTCTGTCTCTCTCTCCTTCACCCTCCATCTCTATCCCTCTCTCTGTCTCTCTCTCCTTCACCCTCCATCTCTATCCCTCTCTCTGTCTCTCTCTCCTTTGCCGTCTGTCTCTCTCTCGTTCAGCCTCCATCTCTCTCTCTCTCTCTATCCTTTATACTCTCTCTCTGTGTCTCTGTCTCCTTTACCCTCCATCTCTCTGTGTCTCTCTCTCTCTGTCTCCGTTACCCTCCATCTCTCTGTGTGTCTGTCTCTCTCTCTCTGTCTGTCTATTTCTGGAGGGATGGAGGTTGAGGTAGCAGAGGGATGGGAGGGATGGAGGAGGAGAGGGAGGGAGGGATGGAGGTGGAGGTAGGAGACAGAGGGATGGAGGTGGAGGTAGGAGACAGAGGGATGGAGGTGGAGGTAGGAGACAGAGGGATGGAGGTGGAGGTAGGAGACAGAGGGGTGGAGGTAGGAGACAGAGGGATGGAGGTGGAGGTAGGAGACAGGGAGATGGAGGTAGGAGACAGAGGGATAGAGGTGGAGGTAGGAGACAGAGGGATGGAGGTGGAGGTAGGAGACAGAGGGATGGAGGTGGAGGTAGGAGACAGAGGGATGGAGGTAGGAGACAGAGGGATGGAGGTGGAGGTAGGAGACAGAGGGATGGAGGTGGAGGTAGGAGACAGAGGGATGGAGGTGGAGGTAGGAGACAGAGGGATGGAGGTGGAGGTAGGAGACAGAGGGATGGAGGTGGAGACAGAGGGATGGAGGTGGAGGTAGGAGACAGAGGGATGGAGGTGGAGGTAGGAGACAGGGAGGTGGAGGTAGGAGACAGAGGGCTGGAGGTGGAGGTAGGAGACAGAGGGGTGGAGGTGGAGGTAGGAGACAGAGGGATGGAGGTCGAGGTAGGAGACAGAGGGATGGTGGTGGAGGTAGGAGACAGAGGGATGGAGGTGGAGGTAGGAGACAGAGGGATGGAGGTGGAGGTAGGGGGGATGGAGGTGGAGGTAGGAGACGTGGGGATAGAGGTGGAGGTAGGAGACGTGGGGATAGAGGTGGAGGTAGGAGACATAGGGAGGGGAAAGAGGGAGGGATGGAGGTCGAGAGGGAGGCAGGGATAGAGGTTGAGGTAGGAAGGGAGGGATGGAGGTGGAGGTAGGGGGGATAGAGGTGGAGGTAGGAAGGGAGGGATGGAGGTGGAGGTAGGGGGATAGAGGTGGAGGTAGGAAGGGAGGGATGGAGGTGGAGGTAGGGGGATAGAGGTGGAGGTAGGGGGGGATGGAGGTGGAGGTAGGGGGGGATAGAGGTGGAGGTAGGGGGATGGAGGTGGAGGTAGGGGGTGGAGGTGGAGGTAGGGGGATGGAGGTGGAGGTAGGGGGATGGAGGTGGAGAGGGAGGCAGGGATGGAGGTCGAAGAGGGAGGGAGGGAGGGAAGGGAAGGGAAGGGAGGGAGGGAGGGAAGGAAGGAAGGAAGGAAGGAAGGAAGGAAGGAAGGAAGGAAGGAAGGAAGGAAGGAAGGAAGGAAGGAAGGAAGCGAAGGAAGGGAAGGGAGGGAGGGAGGGATGGAGGTCGAGAGGGAGGCAGGGATGGAGGTCGAAGAGGGAGGGAGGGAAGGGAAGGGAAGGGAAGGGGAGGGAGGGAGGGAGGGAAGGGAAGGGAGGGAGGGAGGGAGGGAGGGAGGGAGGGAGGGAGGGAGGGAGGGAGGGAGGGAGGGAGGGAAGGGAAGGGGAAGGGAAGGGAAGGGAAGGGAAGGGAAGGGAAGGGAAGGGAAGGGGAGGGGAGGGGAGAGGGAGGGAGGGAGGGAGCGAAGGGGAGGGAGGGAGGGAGGGAGGGGGAAGGGAAGGGAAGGGAAGGGAAGGGAAGGGAAGGGAAGGGAAGGGAAGGGAAGGGAAGGGAAGGGAAGGGAAGGGAAGGGAGTTCAAACGTGCCTGCCCCTGTCCCCTAGGAGAGCAGAGTGGTAAAGAGAGTGGTCGTCCGTGTGTTGTTTGTACAGTGTTACATGCTGCTCTGAGAGAGACAGAGACTCTCTCTAGCTGTGGGGTTTATTGAGCCCTTGGCAGAGCTGTAGCTGTCTATTACCTCTGACATAGTATTTTTGGTCTGGACCTTTCTGATAGCTGTGAATCCTCAATGGTCTTGGTTAGCTCCTGGTCAGTCATTTATCACTATAGACTCTTTTATCCTAGTCCATCCAACTGAGCCATGGGAATCTGATGGCAGTGTACTGTGTCAGTGTGGCCCATTATCTCCTGCACCAGGTCCTGGCAGAGTATCCTGGTGCTGGTCCTGGTGTGTAATCTGCTGAGTTCACTCTGTCACCCATGTCTCTGTCTCTGGGTCCATGTTTCTGGGTCCATGTCTCTGGGTCCATGTCTCTGGATCCATGTCTCTGGGTCCATGTTTCTGGGTCCATGTCTCTGGGTCCATGTCTCTGGATCCATGTCTCTGTCTCTGGGTCCATGTCTCTGTCTCTGGGTCCATGTCTCTGGGTCCATGTCTCTGTGTCCATGTCTCTGTGTCCATGTCTCTGGGTCCATGTCTCTGGGTCCATGTCTCTGGGTCCATGTCTCTGGGTCCATGTCTCTGTCTCTGGGTCCATGTCTCTGTGTCCATGTCTCTGTGTCCATGTCTCTGTGTCCATGTCTCTGGGTCCATGTCTCTGGGTCCATGTCTCTGGGTCCATGTCTCTGGGTCCATGTCTCTGGGTCCATGTCTCTGTGTCCATGTCTCTGTGTCCATGTCTCTGGGTCCATGTCTCTGGGTCCATGTCTCTGTGTCCATGTCTCTGTCTCTGGGTCCATGTCTCTGGGTCCATGTCTCTGGGTCCATGTCTCTGGGTCCATGTCTCTGGGTCCATGTCTCTGTCTCTGGGTCCATGTCTCTGTCTCTGGGTCCATGTCTCTGTGTCCATGTCTCTGTGTCCATGTCTCTGGGTCCATGTCTCTGGGTCCATGTCTCTGGGTCCATGTCTCTGGGTCCATGTCTCTGGGTCCATGTCTCTGTGTCCATGTCTCTGTGTCCATGTCTCTGGGTCCATGTCTCTGGGTCCATGTCTCTGGGTCCATGTCTCTGTCTCTGTGTCCATGTCTCTGTCTCTGTGTCCATGTCTCTGTCTCTGTGTCTCTGTCTCTGGGTCTCTGTCTCTGGGTCCATGTCTCTGTCTCTGGGTCCATGTCTCTGGGTCCATGTCTCTGGGTCCATGTCTCTGGGTCCATGTCTCTGGGTCCATGTCTCTGTCTCTGGGTCCATGTCTCTGGGTCCATGTCTCTGGATCCATTACAGAAAACGTTTGACCTCTGTCATTGCCAACAAAGGGTATATAACAAAGTATTGAGATAAACTTTTGTTATTGACCAAATACTGATTTTCCACCATAATTTACAAATAAATAAATTAAAAATCCTACAATGTGATTTTCAGATTTTTTTTTTCTCATTTTGTCTGTCATAGTTGAAGTGTACCTATGATGAAAATTACAGACCTCTCTCGTCTTTTTAAGCGGGAGAACTTGCACAATTGGTGGCTGACTAAATACTTTTTTGCCCCACTGTATATACACACACACAGACACATAGATTGTACTCACTGTTGCTGTCGCTAAACTGAACCTGATGATTCAAGTAAGAGTAGAAACCTCGTTTAGTCAGGTGGTCCTGTAACATAGTGGATGTGTTATGCAACATGAGTCACATAATACTATTATTCACCTGTCATTTGTTTAGAAAATGACCACGTTATCTGTAAAACAACCAAGTCATTGAAGAAAGATAATCTCTACTCCTCTTCATCCTTTCCTCTCATCCCCCTCTTCTCTCATCCTCCTCATCTTCATCCTCCTCCTCTTCATCCTTTCCTCTCATCCCCCTCTTCTCTCATCCTCCTCATCTTCATCCTCCTCATCTTCATCCTTTCCTCTCATCCCCCTCTTCTCTCATCCTCCTCATCTTCATCCTCCTCATCTTCATCTTTTCCTCTCATCCCCCTCTTCTCTCATCCTCCTCATCTTCATCCTCCTCATCTTCATCTTTTCCTCTCATCCCCCTCTTCTCTCATCCTCCATCTTCATCCTCCTCATCTTCATCTTTTCCTCTCATCCCCCTCTTCTCTCATCCTCCTCATCTTCATCCTCATCTTCATCTTTTCCTCTCATCCCCCTCTTCTCTCATCCTCCTAATCTTCATCCTCCTCATCTTCATATTTTCCTCTCATCCCCCTCTTCTCTCATCCTCCATCTTCATCCTCCTCATCATCATATTTTCCTCTCATCCCCCTTTTCTCTCATCCTCCTCTTCCTCATTTTCTCTCATCTTCCTCTTTTCTTTGCTTTCTCTCGTTTTTAGACTCCTCCTCCTCTAACTACATCAGAGAGCTGGAGATCAAGATGAGGATATTGGAAGACGACAACAGCAAGCTTTTAACTCAGGTGATGGTCACACACACACACACACACACACACACACACACACACACACACACACACACACACACACACACACACACACACACACACACACACACACACACACACACACACACACACACACACACACACACTACGCCTTAGTGATTTAAAAGATAATTTTCTTTTCATTATTGAATTCATAAGCACCCACAAGGACAAAATGGTATTTTTGAGGTCTGTCCTCAATCCACCCTCTCACAACAACACGCTGTAGTCTCTCCCTCTCACAACAACACACTGTAGTCTCTCCTCAACCCACCCTCTCACAACAACACGCTGTAGTCTCTCTTCAACCCACCCTCTCACAACAACACGCTGTAGTCTCTCCTCAACCCACCCTCTCACAACAACACACTGTAGTCTCTCCCTCTCACAACAACACACTGTAGTCTCTCCTCAACCCACCCTCTCACAACAACACGCTGTAGTCTCTCTTCAACCCACCCTCTCACAACAACACGCTGTAGTCTCTCCTCAACCCACCCTCTCACAACAACACGCTGTAGTCTCTCCTCAACCCACCCTCTCACAACAACACGCTGTAGTCTCTCCCTCTCACAACAACACACTGTAGTCTCTCTTCAACCCACCCTCTCACAACAACACGCTGTAGTCTCTCCTCAACCCACCCTCTCACAACAACACACTGTAGTCTCTCCTCAACCCACCCTCTCACAACAACACGCTGTAGTCTCTCCTCAACCCACCCTCTCACAACAACACACTGTAGTCTCTCCTCAACCCACCCTCTCACAACAACACGCTGTAGTCTCTCCTCAACCCACCCTCTCACAACAACACGCTGTAGTCTCTCCTCAACCCACCCTCTCACAACAACACGCTGTAGTCTCTCCCTCTCACAACAACACACTGTAGTCTCTCCTCAACCCACCCTCTCACAACAACACGCTGTAGTCTCTCCTCAACCCACCCTCTCACAACAACACGCTGTAGTCTCTCCTCAACCCACCCTCTCACAACAACACGCTGTAGTCTCTCCCTCTCACAACAACACGCTGTAGTCTCTCAGCAATCCACCCTCTCACAACAACACTCTCCTCAACCCACCCTCTCACAACAACACGCTGTAGTCTCTCCCTCTCACAACAACACGCTGTAGTCTCTCCCTCTCACAACAACACGCTGTAGTCTCTCCCTCTCACAACAACACGCTGTAGTCTCTCCTCAACCCACCCTCTCACAACAACACGCTGTAGTCTCTCCTCAACCCACCCTCTCACAACAACACGCTGTAGTCTCTCCTCAACCCACCCTCTCACAACAACACGCTGTAGTCTCTCCCTCTCACAACAACACGCTGTAGTCTCTCCTCAACCCACCCTCTCACAACAACACGCTGTAGTCTCTCCTCAACCCACCCTCTCACAACAACACGCTGTAGTCTCTCCTCAACCCACCCTCTCACAACAACACGCTGTAGTCTCTCCTCAACCCACCCTCTCACAACAACACGCTATAGTCTCTCCTCAACCCACCCTCTCACAACAACACGCTGTAGTCTCTCCCTCTCACAACAACACGCTGTAGTCTCTACCTCTCACAACAACACGCTGTAGTCTCTCCTCAATCCACCCTCTCACAACAACACGCTATAGTCTCTCCTCAACCCACCCTCTCACAACAACACGCTGTAGTCTCTCCCTCTCACAACAACACGCTGTAGTCTCTCCCTCTCACAACAACACGCTGTAGTCTCTCCCTCTCACAACAACACGCTGTAGTCTCTCCTCAACCCACCCACTCACAACAACACACTGTAGTCTCTCCTCAACCCACCCTCTCACAACAACACGCTGTAGTCTCTCCCTCTCACCACAACACGCTGAAGTCTCTCCCTCTCACAACAACACGCTGAAGTCTCTCCCACTCACAACAACACGCTGAAGTCTCTCCCTCTCACAACAACACGCTGAAGTCTCTCCCTCTCACCACAACACGCTGAAGTCTCTCCCTCTCACAACAACACGCTGTAGTCTCTCCCACTCACCACAACACGCTGAAGTCTCTCCCTCTCACCACAACACGCTGAAGTCTCTCCCTCTCACCACAACACGCTGAAGTCTCTCCCACTCACCACAACACGCTGTAGTCTCTCCCTCTCACAACAACACGCTGAAGTCTCCCTCTCACCACAACACGCTGAAGTCTCCCACTCACCACAACACGCTGTAGTCTCTCCCGCTCACAACAACACGCTGAAGTCTCCCACTCACCACAACACGCTGTAGTCTCTCCCTCTCACCACAACACGCTGTAGTCTCTCCCTCTCACAACAACACGCTGAAGTCTCTCCCACTCACCACAACACGCTGTAGTCTCTCCCTCTCACCACAACACGCTGTAGTCTCTCCCTCTCACCACAACACGCTGAAGTCTCTCCCTCTCACCACAACACGCTGTAGTCTCTCCCTCTCACCACAACACGCTGAAGTCTCTCCCTCTCACCACAACACGCTGAAGTCTCTCCCTCTCACCACAACACGCTGTAGTCTCTCCCACTCACCACAACACGCTGTAGTCTCTCCCTCTCACCACAACACGCTGAAGTCTCTCCCTCTCACCACAACACGCTGTAGTCTCTCCTCAACCCACCCTCTCACAACAACACGCTGTAGTCTCTCCTCAACCCACCCTCTCACAACAACACACTGTAGTCTCTCCTCAACCCACCCTCTCACAACAACACGCTGTAGTCTCTCCCTCTCACAACAACACGCTGTAGTCTCTCCCACTCACAAAAACACGCTGTAGTCTCTCCTCAACCCACCCTTTCACAACAACACGCTGTAGTCTCTCCTCAACCCACCCTCTCACAACAACACGCTGTAGTCTCTCCTCAACCCACCCTCTCACAACAACACGCTATAGTCTCTCCTCAACCCACCCTCTCACAACAACACGCTGTAGTCTCTCCCTCTCACAACAACACGCTGTAGTCTCTCCCTCTCACAACAACACGCTGTAGTCTCTCCCTCTCACAACAACACGCTGTAGTCTCTCCCTCTCACAACAACACGCTGTAGTCTCTCCCTCTCACCACAACACGCTGAAGTCTCTCCCTCTCACCACAACACGCTGAAGTCTCTCCCTCTCACAACAACACACTGAAGTCTCTCCCACTCACAACAACACGCTGAAGTCTCTCCCTCTCACAACAACACGCTGAAGTCTCTCCCTCTCACCACAACACGCTGAAGTCTCTCCCACTCACAACAACACGCTGTAGTCTCTCCCTCTCACAACAACACGCTGAAGTCTCTCCCTCTCACCACAACACACTGAAGTCTCTCCCACTCACAACAACACGCTGTAGTCTCTCCCTCTCACAGCAACACGCTGTAGTCTCTCCCTCTCACCACAACACGCTGAAGTCTCTCCCTCTCACCACAACACGCTGAAGTCTCTCCCTCTCACAACAACACACTGAAGTCTCTCCCACTCACAACAACACGCTGAAGTCTCTCCCTCTCACAACAACACGCTGAAGTCTCTCCCTCTCACAACAACACGCTGTAGTCTCTCCCACTCACAACAACACGCTGAAGTCTCTCCCACTCACAACAACACGCTGAAGTCTCTCCCTCTCACCACAACACGCTGAAGTCTCTCCCACTCACAACAACACGCTGTAGTCTCTCCCTCTCACAACAACACGCTGAAGTCTCTCCCACTCACCACAACACGCTGTAGTCTCTCCCTCTCACCACAACACGCTGAAGTCTCTCCCTCTCACCACAACACGCTGAAGTCTCTCCCTCTCACCACAACACGCTGAAGTCTCTCCCTCTCACAACAACACGCTGAAGTCTCTCCCTCTCACCACAACACGCTGAAGTCTCTCCCTCTCACCACAACACGCTGAAGTCTCTCCCTCTCACAATGCACTGAGCCGTAAGTCTGAACTGAAGGGTGGAGAATGTGTTTATCCATGTTTAATTCATGCCGGAGCTGTAAGACAGCCAGCCACAGAACAGAGCCATGATGTGATGTTGCCCCCAAGGCTTAGAACAGAGATGAGATGGAGAGGAGCTCTGCGACAGAGTGACAGCATCCCAAATGGCACCCTGTGTAGTGCACTACTTTGGGCCAGGACTCACAGGGAATAGGGGGCCAATTGAGAAGCAGACAGTGACAGCGTTGCCGTCTTCTCTCTGCGTGACCTTCCTATGACATGGAATTTGTCAGGAGGGTAAATGGGGAGATGGAGGCTCTTCCAGTTCACCAGGAGTTGACCTTTCAGGTTTTGGGAGAGGGGAAGAAATGCTCTATAGGGAGAGGGGAAGAAAGGCTCTATGGGGGGGGGGGAAGAAAGGCTCTATAGGGAGAGGGGAAGAAAGGCTCTGTAGGGAGAGGGGAAGAAATGCTCTATAGGGAGAGGGGAAGAAATGCTCTATAGGGAGAGGGGAGAAAAGCTCTGTAGGGAGAGGGGAAGAAAGGCTCTGTAGGGAGAGGGGAAGAAAGGCTCTATAGGGAGAGGGGAAGAAAGGCTCTGTAGGGAGAGGGGAAGAAAGGCTCTATAGGGAGAGGGGAAGAAAGGCTCTGTAGGGAGAGGGGAAGAAAGGCTCTGTAGGGAGAGGGGAAGAAAGGCTCTGTAGGGAGAGGGGAAGAAAGGCTCTATAGGGAGAGGGGAGAAAGGCTCTGTAGGGAGAGGGGAAGAAAGGCTCTGTAGGGAGAGGGGAAGAAAGGCTCTATAGGGAGAGGGGAAGAAAGGCTCTGTAGGGAGAGGGGAAGAAAGGCTCTATAGGGAGAGGGGAAGAAAGGCTCTGTAGGGAGAGGGGAAGAAAGGCTCTGTAGGGAGAGGGGAAGAAAGGCTCTGTAGGGAGAGGGGAAGAAAGGCTCTATAGGGAGAGGGGAGAAAGGCTCTGTAGGGAGAGGGGAAGAAAGGCTCTGTAGGGAGAGAGGAGAAAGGCTCTATAGGGAGAGGGGAAGAAAGGCTCTGTAGGGAGAGGGGAGAAAGGCTCTGTAGGGAAAGGGGAAGAAAGGCTCTGTAGGGAGAGGGGGAGAAAGGCTCTATAGGGAGAGGGGGAGAAAGTCTATAGGGAGAGGGGAGAAAGGCTCTGTAGGGAGAGGGGAGAAAGGCTCTGTAGGGAGAGGGGAAGAAAGGCTCTGTAGGGAGAGGGGAGAAAGGCTCTATAGGGAGAGGGGAGAAAGGCTCTGTAGGGAGAGGGGAGAAAGGCTCTGTAGGGAGAGGGGAAGAAAGGCTCTGTAGGGAGAGGGGAAGAAAGGCTCTATAGGGAGAGGGGAGAAAGGCTCTATAGGGAGAGGGGAAGAAAGGCTCTATAGGGGGGAGGAAGAAAGGCTCAAAAAGGGGGGCTCTATAGGGAGGGGGGGGGGCTGTTGGCTAAAAGGGCATTCAGAATGTATTCAGACCCCTTGACTTTTTCCACATTTTGTTACGTTACAGCCTTGTTCTAAACTGGATTAAACAAAAGAAAATCCTCATTAATGGGCGGCAGGTAGCCTAGTGGTTAGACCATTGTGCCAGTAACTGAAAGGTTGCTGGATCGAGTCCTCGAGCTGACATGGTAAAAAAATGTTGTTTTGCCCCTAAACAAGGCAGTTAACCCACTGTTCCCCGGTAGGCCGGCATGACAGCCCCTTGCCGTTTGCCAATTGTGACATAACGACTCTCAGACCAAGTGAAACAAGATTCTCTGGTCTGATGAAACCAAGATTGAACTCTTTGTCCTGAATGCCAAGTGTCACGTCTGGAAGAAACCTGGCCTCATCCCTACGGTGAATCATGGTGGTGGCAGCATCATGCTGTGGAGATGTTTTTCCATCGGCAGGGACTGGGAGACTAGTCAGGATGGAGGGAAAGATGAACAGAGCAAAGTACAGAGAGATCCTTCTTGTAAACCTGCTCCAGACCTCAGACTGGGGGCAAAGGTTCACCTTCCAACAGGACAACGACCCTAAGCACACAGCCAAAACAATGCAGGAGTGGCTTAGGGACAAGTCTATGAATGTCCTTGAGTGGCCCAGCCAGAGCCAGAACCCAATCTAACATCTCTGCAGAGACCTGAAAATAGCTGTGCAGCAACGCTCCCCATCCAACCTGACAGAGCTTGAGAGGATCTCCAGAGAAGAATGGGAGAAACTCCCCAAATACTGGTGTGCCAAGCTTGCTGCATCATACCCAAGTAGACTTGAGGATGTCATTTCTGTCAAGGTGCTTCAACAAAGTACTGAGTAAAGGGGTCTGAATACATATGTAAATCTGATATTACAAGGCTGGTGAACAAGACAAAGGTGCAATATGCAGAAATCGCTCTGCCATTTCCTGATCACAAAAATGTGAATTGTTTGACTTCGCCTAATTTCTAAACCGCTGTGAAATATAGTTTCAATAACAAAATGTTCAGCTATTCAAAGCTGGTGTACGAAACTGAAAATGAAAAAGATGCAAAAAACTAAACTTAAGAACGGGAAGCATAGAAATGTGCGTGTATAGAACACATCTACTGCTTCTTGGACTTGAGATCTTAACTCACAGTTTTATGTGAATTTGGTCGGGTCGCCTTAAAAGTAACATATTGCAGCTTTACGTGTTTGAACCAATAGGTAATCGATCCTAAAACCTTTTGAACCAATAGGTAATCAATCCTAAAACCTTTTGAACCAATAGGTAATCGATCCTAAAAAACCTTTTGAACCAATAGGTAATCGATCCTAAAAACCTTTTGAACCAATAGGTAATCGATCCTAAAACCTTTTGAACCAATAGGTAATCGATCCTAAAAACCTTTTGAACCAATAGGTAATCGATCCTAAAAAACCTTTTGAACCAATAGGTAATCGATCCTAAAAAACCTTTTGAACCAATAGGTAATCGATCCTAAAAACCTTTTGAACCAATAGGTAATCGATCCTAAAAAACCTTTTGAACCAATAGGTAATCGATCCTAAAAACCTTTTGAACCAATAGGTAATCGATCCTAAAACCTTTTGAACCAATAGGTAATCGATCCTAAAACCTTTTGAACCAATAGGTAATCGATCCTAAAACCTTTTGAACCAATAGGTAATCGATCCTAAAACCTTTTGAACCAATAGGTAATCGATCCTAAAACCTTTTGAACCAATAGATTATCGATCCTAAAACCTTTTGAACCAATAGGTAATCGATCCTAAAACCTTTTGAACCAATAGGTAATCGATCCTAAAACCTTTTGAACCAATAGGTAATCGATCCTAAAACCTTTTGAACCAATAGGTAATCGATCCTAAAACCTTTTGAACCAATAGGTAATCGATCCTAAAACCTTTTGAACCAATAGGTAATCGATCCTAAAACCTTTTGAACCAATAGATTATCGATCCTAAAACCTTTTGAACCAATTGGTAATCGATCCTAAAACCTTTTGAACCAATAGGTAATCGATCCTAAAACCTTTTGAACCAATAGGTAATCGATCCTAAAACCTTTTGAACCAATAGGTAATCGATCCTAAAACCTTTTGAACCAATAGGTAATCGATCCTAAAACCTTTTGAACCAATAGGTAATCGATCCTAAAACCTTTTGAACCAATAGGTAATCGATCCTAAAACCTTTTGAACCAATAGGTAATCGATCCTAAAACCTTTTGAACCAATAGGTAATCGATCCTAAAACCTTTTGAACCAATAGGTAATCGATCCTAAAACCTTTTGAACCAATAGGTAATCGATCCTAAAACCTTTTGAACAAATAGGTAATCGATCCTAAAACCTTTTGAACCAATAGGTAATCGATCCTAAAACCTTTTGAACAAATAGGTAATCGATCCTAAAACCTTTTGAACCAATAGGTAATCGATCCTAAAACCTTTTGAACCAATTGGTAATCGATCCTAAAACCTTTTGAACAAATAGGTAATCGATCCTAAAACCTTTTGAACCAATAGGTAATCGATCCTATTGATTCGCATATAGTCATCAGCCATATAAACATGACATTTTTTCACTTTGTTTTCAAAACATTTCCCCGCTTTAAAATCAGGTTTCCGGGGGACGTGATTTTATTTGGCCTCCCAAGTTTTCTGAGCAAAAAATAAAGATGTATATTTTTTATTATTATTGTAAAACCACCAGGATATCAGCTCCAAGGGATTTTAATTTTGAAAAGTTGTTCCAAAGTATTCCCACACATAATAGAGAATCTATATGATCGTATACAAATGTAAGATTTGAAACTGTTTTAATGAAATATCTGTTTAGGCTTCAGTCTGCTAAGTATTTGTCATTATGTTTCCGACCCCCTGACCTCTGAAGAACAAATCATCCCGCGGCTGAATCTAGTTCGATGATCTCTGCTTTAAATTGTATGGCTCAATACACTGAAGCACTGTATGCTATTCTATTACGTGAGGCTCAGTTCACCCCAGTGCAAAAGCACCGTAGCGATAAACCAACTCAAGCATCGTCTTTGAAGACATAAAAGAGATTTAAATATACATTTAATTGGGATCTATTTATTTTTAGCACTTATTTTCCCAGTGATCTTCCTTCAGATTATTATGTTGGCAAAGTGTGTGGGCTGGAACCACTGACACAAAACTTGTATCATCGAGTCAATTAATAAGTAGGTGCTAAAGATTGTCCTCCATGACCTTTTACATAAGGATACCTGATATTAACTTTCCTTTAGAGCCGCTTTGGTAAGATAATGTATATCTCTGCTTTGTGATCATCACAGTTACTATCCTCCTACATAGCCAGACATAGTGTTGCCATCTGCTATGTGTTTACTTTGCTTTACAATGACCTATGACCTCGATGTCACACAAAACAACCGGTCAGCCGTCCTCCCTTAGCATCTCTTGCTCCCCGCACATTCAGGCCTGAAGCAGATATAGTTTCTCACAGATACAGAGACACAAGGTGACTCTCTCACTCCAACTCTACGCTGCTATTCTTTTCTGTGGTGATGGGCCTTTCACACCTGTCAGCTTACACGTTGGCGTCATGTTCAGACAAATCACTATCAAGACGCTATAGCATGCAAGCTAATTATACTACGCTTTTGGTGGCATAGTCCACAGCTCTGTTGGTGTGTGGTACATATTGTATTGAGGCCTGGGAGGTGAGTGATATGCTACAGTGTGTTGTATTGAGGCCTGGGAGGTGAGTGATATGCTACAGTGTGTTGTATTGAGGCCTGGGAGGTGAGTGATATGCTACAGTGTGTTGTGTTGAGGCCTGGGAGGTGAGTGATATGCTACAGTGTGTTGTATTGAGGCCTGGGAGGTGAGTGATATGCTACAGTGTGTTGTTGAGGCCTGGGAGGTGAGTGATACGCTACAGTGTGTTGTTGAGGCTTGGGAGGTGAGTGATATGCTACAGTGTGTTGTATTGAGGCCTGGGAGGTGAGTGATATGCTACAGTGTGTTGTATTGAGGCCTGGGAGGTGAGTGATATGCTACAGTGTGTTGTATTGAGGCCTGGGAGGTGAGTGATATGCTACAGTGTGTTGTATTGAGGCCTGGGAGGTGAGTGATATGCTGCAGTGTGTTGTATTGAGGCCTGGGAGGTGAGTGATATGCTGCAGTGTGTTGTATTGAGGCCTGGGAGGTGAGTGATATGCTACAGTGTGTTGTATTGAGGCCTGGGAGGTGAGTGATATGCTACAGTGTGTTGTATTGAGGCCTGGGAGGTGAGTGATATGCTACAGTGTGTTGTATTGAGGCCTGGGAGGTGAGTGATATGCTACAGTGTGTTGTGTTGAGGCTTGGGAGGTGAGTGATATGCTGCAGTGTGTTGTATTGAGGCCTGGGAGGTGAGTGATATGCTGCAGTGTGTTGTATTGAGGCCTGGGAGGTGAGTGATATGCTGCAGTGTGTTGTATTGAGGCCTGGGAGGTGAGTGATATGCTACAGTGTGTTGTGTTGAGGCTTGGGAGGTGAGTGATATGCTGCAGTGTGTTGTGTTGAGGCTTGGGAGGTGAGTGATTTGCTACAGTGTGTTGTGTTGAGGCTTGGGAGGTGAGTGATATGCTGCAGTGTGTTGTGTTGAGGCTTGGGAGGTGAGTGATTTGCTACAGTGTGTTGTATTGAGGCCTGGAAGGTGAGTGATATGCTACAGTGTGTTGTATTGAGGCCTGGGAGGTGAGTGATATGCTACAGTGTGTTGTATTGAGGCCTGGGAGGTGAGTGATATGCTACAGTGTGTTGTGTTGAGGCCTGGGAGGTGAGTGATATGCTACAGTGTGTTGTATTGAGGCCTGGGAGGTGAGTGATATGCTACAGTGTGTTGTGTTGAGGCTTGGGAGGTGAGTGATATGCTCCAGTGTGTTGTATTGAGGCCTGGGAGGTGAGTGATATGCTACAGTGTGTTGTATTGAGGCCTGGGAGGTGAGTGATATGCTACAGTGTGTTGTGTTGAGGCTTGAGAGGTGAGTGATATGCTGCAGTGTGTTGTATTGAGGCCTGGGAGGTGAGTGATATGCTGCAGTGTGTTGTATTGAGGCATGGGAGGTGAGTGATATGCTACAGTGTGTTGTGAAGTATAAACAGCACAGCAGAATGCTTGTCCCAGCCTGTAGGACCGTCTGGTGGCTGTATGAGGGCGACACAGCGAACTCAGGTGGAGAACCAGACATCATTAATGCATGACTGACAACTGGTGTATGTAAGCAAGAAAATGAACACGTCCTGAATGTTTTATGAACGTCCTGTTGTTGATCTGTTGTTGATCTGTTGTTGATCTGATGATGTTGAGGAATTTTAGCTTTCTATATCGAACTTGGTGAAATGTGAGATCTCGAGATGGAGAAAGGAACTGACGCATATCTGCTGAAAATTGACTTATTTGACACAAATGACTTATTTGAAATTCGCGACTGGCACACTTTTCTGTGAGTATTACACAATTTCCACCACAACGCATTTCATGTGCATTACATTTCCCATTTGTTGTGGTTTATGTTAGCTAGCTGGCTAGGTGGTTAATGTTAGCTAGCTAGCTAGGTGGTTCATGTTAGCTAGCTAGCTAGGTGGTTCATGTTAGCTAGCTAGGTGGTTCATGTTAGCTAGCTAGGTGGTTCATGTTAGCTAGCTAGCTAGGTGGTTCATGTTAGCTAGCTAGCTAGGTGGTTCATGTTAGCTAGCTAGCTAGGTGGTTCATGTTAGCTAGCTAGGTGGTTAATGTTAGCTAGCTAGCTAGGTTAAGGTTAGGTTACATGCTAGCTTAGTTGTCCCGTGTGGCTCAGTTGGTAGAGCATGCCAGAATTCCCATGGGGGGCCAGTGCAAACAAACATTAAAATGTATGCACTCACTTCTGTAAGTTGCTCTGGAGAAGAGCATCTGCTAAATGAGTAAACATTTTTTTATTGTTAAAAAGATACACGATGCAGAAATCGTTCTGCCATTTCATGTTTGCTAAAATTCTAATAAACTCAGCAAAAAAGTAACGTCCCTTTTTCAGGACCCTGTCTTTCAAAGATAATTCGTAAAAATCAAAATAACTTCACAGATATTCATTGTAAACACAGTTTGCCATGCTTCAATGAACCATAAACAATTAATGAACATGCACCTGTGGAACGGTCGTTAAGACACTAACAGCTTACAGACGGTAGGCAATTAAGATCACAGTTATGAAAACTTAGGACACTAAAGAGGCCTTTCTACTGACTCTGAAAAACACCAAAAGAAAGATGCCCAGGGTCCCTGCTCATCTGCGTGAACATGCCTTAGGCATGCTGCAAGGAGGCATGAGGACTGCAGATGTGGCCAGGACAATAAATTGCAATGTCTGTACTGTGAGACGCCTTAGACAGCGTTACAGGGAGACAGGATGGACAGCTGATCGTCCTCGCCGTGGCAGAACACGTAACAACACCTGCACAGGATCAGTACATCTGAACATCACACCTGCGGGACAGGTACAGGATGGCAACAACAACTGCCTGAGTTTCACCAGGAACGCACAAGCCCTCCATCAGTGCTCAGACTGTCCGCAATAGGCTGAGAGAGGCTGGACTGATGGCTTGTAGGCCTGTTGTAAGGCAGGTCCTCACCAGACATCACCTGCAACAATATCGCCTATGGGCACAAACCCACTGTCGCTGGACCAGACAGGACTGGCAAAAAGTGCTCTTCACTGACGAGTCGCGGTTTTGTCTCACAAGGGGTGATGGTCGGATTTGCGTTTATCATCGGAGGAATGAGCAGCGGGATCGATTTGGAGGTGGAGGGTCCATAATGGTCTGGGGCGGTGTGTCACAGCATCATCAGACCGAGCTTGTTGTCATTGCAGGCAATCTCAATGCTGTGTGTTACAGGGAAGACATCCTCCTCCCTCATGTGGTATCCTGCCTGCAGGCTCATCCTGACATGACGCTCCAGCATGACAATGCCACCAGCCATACTGCTCGTTCTGTGCATGATTTCCTGCAAGACAGGAATGTCAGTGTTCTGCCATGGCCAGCGAAGAGCCCTGATCTCTATCCCATTGAGCACGGCTGGGACCTGTTGAATCGGAGGGTGAGGGATAGGGCCATTCCCCCCAGGAATGTCCGGGAACTTGCAGGTGCCTTGGTGAAAGAGTGGGGAAACGTCTCACAGCAAGAACTGGCAAATATGGTGCAGTCCATGAGGAGGAGATGCACTGCAGTACTTAATGCAGCTGGTGGCCACACCAGATATTGACTGTTACTTTTGATTTTGACCCCCCCTCCCTTTGTTCAGGGATACATTATTCCATTTCTGTTAGTCACATGTCTGTGGAACTTGTTCAGTTTATGTCTCAGTTGTTGAATCTTGTTCTGTTCATACAAATATTTACACATGTTAAATTTGCTGAAAATAAACGTAGTTGACAGTGAGATGACATTTATTTTTTTGCTGAGTTTAGTTAATTCAGTTTATGTGACAAAACAAGCAGTCATTGTGTAGAGAATCATAGTGTCATCTAAACCGCTGTGAAATATCTTCTCCATAAACTATATTGTAGTTTCATCTGTTTGAAGCTATTATATAGAACCAAAACTAAAAGACACAAAAACTAAACTTAAGAACGGGTAGCATAGAAATAGTACACATAAAACAGAGCTATCGCTTCGTAGACTTGCTTTCAATGAGAAAGAAGGGTCTATAACTCACATTTCTATGTGCATTTGGTCAGGTCGCCCAAAAAGTTACATATTGTAGCTTTATAGGGTTAAGGTTTGGGTTAGGACTTAGGTTAAAGGTTTAAGGTGAGGGTACATGCTAAGTAGTTACAAAGTAATTAAAAAGTAGCAAGTAGTTGCAAATTAAGTAAGTAGTTGCAAATTAGATAAAATGCTAAAGTTGTCTCCTAACGTTTATCTTAATAACCTACTGACTTTCTGTGATTTGAAATTCACTATATACAAAATTGTGTAGTGCAAAAAATAAACTTTTTTGTGTGCCTGTCATTAATTTCAAATAAGCAATTTGTGTCTATTTCACAATCATCTGTGATATTTGGTTGGTTCTTGTTGAGATATTTCCTCCTTCCCTGTTCTGTGGAGATATTTCCTAACGTCCCAGTCTTGTGAAGGTGAAGCAGTGAAACGTAGTTGATTGTGAAGGAAACAATAAGAGCATTAGAATGGAATGTTGACCCTCCAAACTGGCTGGATTTACACTTTAAACTTTGTAAAGACGGATTATGCTGTGGGCTAGACACAACAGTGGAAAGACCGAGACACAACAGTGGAAAGACCGAGACAGAACAGTGGAAAGACCGAGACAGAACAGTGGAAAGACCGAGACACAACAGTGGAAAGACCGAGACACAACAGTGGAAAGACCGAGACACAACAGTGGAAAGACCGAGACACAACAGTGGAAAGACCGAGACACAACAGTGGAAAGACCGAGACACAACAGTGGAAAGACCGAGACACAACAGTGGAAAGACGGAGACACAACAGTGGAAAGACGGAGACACAACAGTGGAAAGACCGAGACACAACAGTGGAAAGACCGAGACACAACAGTGGAAAGACCGAGACACAACAGTGGAAAGACCGAGACAGAACAGTGGAAAGACGGAGACACAACAGTGGAAAAACCGAGACACAACAGTGGAAAAACCGAGACACAACAGTGGAAAGACCGAGACACAACAGTGGAAAGACCGAGACACAACAGTGGAAAGACCGAGACACAACAGTGGAAAGACCGAGACACAACAGTGGAAAGACCGAGACACAACAGTGGAAAGACCGAGACACAACAGTGGAAAGACCGAGACACAACAGTGGAAAGACCGAGACACAACAGTGGAAAGACCGAGACACAACAGTGGAAAGACCGAGACACAACAGTGGAAAGACCGGAAAAACACAACAGTGGAAAGACCGAGAAAAACACAACAGTGGAAAGACCGAGAAAAACACAACAGTGGAAAGACGAGAAAAACACAACAGTGGAAAGACCGAGACACAACAGTGGAAAGACCGAGACACAACAGTGGAAAGACGGAGACACAACAGTGGAAAGACGGAGACACAACAGTGGAAAGACGGAGACACAACAGTGGAAAGACCGAGACACAACAGTGGAAAGACGGAGACACAACAGTGGAAAGACGGAGACACAACAGTGGAAAGACGGAGACACAACAGTGGAAAGACGGAGACACAACAGTGGAAAGACGGAGACACAACAGTGGAAAGACCGAGACACAACAGTGGAAAGACGGAGACACAACAGTGGAAAGACGGAGACACAACAGTGGAAAGACCGAGACACAACAGTGGAAAGACTGAGACACAACAGTGGAAAGACCGAGACACAACAGTGGAAAGACGGAGACAGAACAGTGGAAAGACCGAGACACAACAGTGGAAAGACCGAGACACAACAGTGGAAAGACCGAGACACAACAGTGGAAAGACCGAGACACAACAGTGGAAAGACCGAGACACAACAGTGGAAAGACCGAGACACAACAGTGGAAAGACCGAGACACAACAGTGGAAAGACGGAGACACAACAGTGGAAAGACGGAGACACAACAGTGGAAAGACGGAGACACAACAGTGGAAAGACCGAAACACAACAGTGGAAAGACGGAGACACAACAGTGGAAAGACGGAGACACAACAGTGGAAAGACCGAGACACAACAGTGGAAAGACTGAGACACAACAGTGGAAAGACCGAGACACAACAGTGGAAAGACCGAGACACAACAGTGGAAAGACGGAGACACAACAGTGGAAAGACTGAGACACAACAGTGGAAAGACCGAGACACAATAGAAAGAAGTCTACATACCCCTTATTTAACATACACATATACAAACCACTGGCCTGAAAACTACTTCAAAAGTACTTAAATAATTTTTGAAGTAACTTCTGTCTACTTGAGTATTGAAGTGTATTTATTATAACAGTCCCCTTGTTCACTGTCCTACTGCACATGGTCCACTTTAGACTGTCCTACTGCACATGGTCCACTTTAGACTGTCCTACTGCACATGGTCCACTTTAGACTGTCCTACTGCACATGGTCCACTTTAGACTGTCCTACTGCACATGGTCCACTTTAGACTGTCCTACTGCACATGGTCCACTTTAGACTGTCCTACTGCACATGGTCCACTTTAGACTGTCCTACTGCACATGGTCCACTTTAGATTGTCCTACTGCACATGGTCCACTTTAGATTGTCCTACTGCACATGGTCCACTTTAGACTGTCCTACTGCACATGGTCCACTTTAGACTGTCCTACTGCACATGGTCCACTTTAGACTGTCCTACTGCACATGGTCCACTTTAGATTGTCCTACTGCACATGGTCCACTTTAGACTGTCCTACTGCACATGGTCCACTTTAGACTGTCCTACTGCACATGGTCCACTTTAGACTGTCCTACTGCACATGGTCCACTTTAGACTGTCCTACTGCACATGGTCCACTTTAGACTGTCCTACTGCACATGGTCCACTTTAGACTGTCCTACTGCACATGGTCCACTTTAGACTGTCCTACTGCACGTGGTCCACTTTAGACTGTCCTACTGCACGTGGTCCACTTTAGACTGTCCTACTGCACATGGTCCACTTTAGACTGTCCTACTGCATATGGTCCACTTTAGACTGTCCTACTGCACATGGTCCACTTTAGACTGTCCTACTGCACATGGTCCACTTTAGACTGTCCTACTGCACATGGTCCACTTTAGACTGTCCTACTGCACATGGTCCACTTTAGACTGTCCTACTGCACATGGTCCACTTTAGACAGACCGGTGTAGTGTTACTCTGGCTGAGTCGGTCTGAGTAGTTCAACAGTCTTTACACAGACCGGTGTAGTGTTACTCTGGCTGAGTCGGCCTGAGTAGTTCAACAGTCTTTACACAGACCGGTGTAGTGTTACTCTGGCTGAGTCGGCCTGAGTAGTTCAACAGTCTGGTAAGAGTGAACAGGAGAAGAGGAGAGGAC
The DNA here is from genome assembly GCF_023373465.1 of Oncorhynchus keta. NCBI lineage: Eukaryota > Metazoa > Chordata > Actinopteri > Salmoniformes > Salmonidae > Oncorhynchus > Oncorhynchus keta. The sequence continues at coordinate 39,202,336 of NC_068428.1, forward strand.
TGTCCTAGTGTGTCGTGCTCACCTGTTCCACGTCGCCCCCTCAGTATCAAAACTCAGACAGGATAACTCCCGGTCTTCCAGTCACCTCTCAGGACATTGTGATGGATGGGGAACAGGGCTGTTGCAATGAAGAGATGCCAGACTGTCTTACAGACCAATGGTGTATAGTTCTGTTTGTCTCTATCAGCAGCATAAGATTCAGAAGTGGAAGTTGGGAAGTTTGTTTTATTATTTAAAGCATAATACCAATGAGTTTAAGCCGAGGAAAGATGTGGGATTCCTGGTTGAGGCTGAAAGCAGCGACTGAGGCTTTGTTTTCATTGGGAGCCAAGGGAGAGATAAAGAAATGAGGCGGAGGGGTGTGATGCAATGTTAAAATGTGAAAGGAGCTAAGAGGAATGGTTAAAGACTGATGGGGTAATACTGGAGGAGTAAATGGGAGGATGGAAGAAGAGCAAGGAGGAATGGTTAACCTCTTCGGGCTAGGGGGCAGTATTTTCACGTCCGGATGAAAAGTGTGCCCAAAGTAAGCTGCCTGCTACTCAGGCCCAGAAGCTAGGATTAGATTTAGGATTAGATTTAGAAAGAAAACACTCTAAAGTTTCTGAAAATGTTTGAATGATGTCTGTGTGTATAACAGAACTGACATGGCAGGCGAAAACCTGAGACAAATCCATCCAGGAAAACATTTTTGAGGTCACTCTCTTTTCAATGGGTTTTCTATGGGGATTTAGATTTCTGTGGCACTTGCTTACAGTTACTATCGCTTCCACTGGATGTCAACAGTCTTTAAAATTGGTTGATGTTTTTCCTTTGAGAAATTAAGAAGTAGGGCAGTTCAGAATGAGGGTCGAGTGAAGTGTACTGTTTGTTAGGGGCGCGCGACCTGAAAGCTCGCTCCACCTCGTTTTTATCCGCTATTATATGCAGTTTACCTCGTCTTAAATTTTATCGACTATTTACGTAAAAAAATACCTAAAGTTGTTTGAAATGCCTGCAACAAGTTTACAGGTAACTTATTAGATATTTTGTAGTCATGTTGCGCGAGTTGGAACCGGTGTTTTGCTGGATCACACACGCCAAATAAATGAACATTTTGGAGATATAACGACGGAATTAATCGGACAAAAGGACCATTTGTGATGTTTATGGGACATATTGGAGTGCCAACAAAAGAAGATCTTCAAAGGTAAGGCATGAATTATATCTTTATTTCTGTGTTTTGTGTTGCGCCTGGCGTGTTGAAATATGAATGTCATGTGTTTGTTTGGTGGGGCGATATCCTCAGATAATAGCATGGTTTGCTTTCACCGTAAAGCCTTTTTGAAATCTGACACATTGGCTGGATCAACAACAAGTGTAGCTTTAATTTGGTGTTTAATTTGCATGTGTGATTTCATGATGTCAATTTTTTTAATATTTATAGTCATTTAATTTGAATTTGGCATTCTGCCATTTCACCGGATGTTGTCGAGGGGTTCCGCTAGCGGAATGTCTAGCCGTAACAAGTTTTAAAGACTGAGGGGGGAATGCTGGAGGAGTAAAGGGGAGGATGGAAGAAGAGCAATGAGGAATGGTTAAAGACTGATGGGGGAATGTTATAGGAGTGATGGGGGAATGCTGGAGGAGTGATGTGATGGGGAATGCTAGAGGAGTGATAGGATGGGGCATACTAGAGGAGTGATGGATGGGGAATGCTAGAGGAGTGATGGGATGGGGGAATGCTAGAGGAGTGATGGATGGGGAATGCTAGAGGAGTGATGGATGGGGAATGCTAGAGGAGTGATGGATGGGGAATGCTAGAGGAGTGATGGATGGGGAATGCTAGAGGAGTGATGGATGGGGAATGCTAGAGGAGTGATGGATGAGGAATGCTAGAGGAGGAATGGATGGGGAATGCTAGAGGAGTGATGGATGGGGAATGTGAAGCAGCATGTGATGGAGTGCTAGTTGTCTCTCCGGAGTGCGTGTCGTTGTGGGAGAAGGCTGTGTTCTGCACCAGATGCGACACATACACAAACACACAAACCGCTCGCTGTGTTATTTATAGCTAGATTTACAAGGTTCTTCCAGCCATCACGTGACCACACACACAAAGTGCTGGACGTGCGTGACTCTGGAAATGTCATAAGAAACATTGGCGATTCTCCCTACAGACAGACAGATGGGTGGATGGCTAGTTAGAACGCCCAGGGACTTGTGATCTTTATGAATATGAGATCATACGTAGAGGACAGCATTTGAGAATATTTCCATATGAGACATTTTTGGCCTCCTATTCCTGTGCACAACAGTGTGTTGGTAGGTTCTGGGGGCTGTGATGTGGGTATTGAACAGTGTGTTGATAGGGTCTGGGGGCTGTGATGTGGGTATTGAACAGTGTTGGTAGGGTCTGGGGGCTGTGATGTGGGTATTGAACAGTGTGTTGGTAGGTTCTGGGGGCTGTGATGTGGGTATTGAACAGTGTGTTGATAGGGTCTGGGGCTGTGATGTGGGTATTGAACAGTGTGTTGGTAGGGTCTGGGGGCTGTGATGTGGGTATTGAACAGTGTTGGTAGGGTCTGGGGGCTGTGATGTGGGTATTGAACAGTGTGTTGGTAGGTTCTGGGGGCTGTGATGTGGGTATTGAACAGTGTGTTGATAGGGTCTGGGGGCTGTGATGTGGGTATTGAACAGTGTCGGTAGGGTCTGGGGGCTGTGATGTGGGTATTGAACAGTGTCGGTAGGGTCTGGGGGCTGTGATGTGGGTATTGAACAGTGTGTTGGTAGGTTCTGGGGGCTGTGATGTGGGTATTGAACAGTGTGTTGGTAGGGTCTGGGGGCTGTGATGTGGGTATTGAACAGTGTGTTGGTAGGTTCTGGGGGCTGTGATGTGGGTATTGAACAGTGTGTTGGTAGGTTCTGGGGGCTGTGATGTGGGTATTGAACAGTGTGTTGGTAGGGTCTGAGGACTGTGATGTGGGTATTGAACAGTGTGTTGGTAGGGTCTGGGGGCTGTGATGTGGGTATTGAACAGTGTGTTGGTAGGTTCTGGGGGCTGTGATGTGGGTATTGAACAGTGTGTTGGTAGGGTCTGAGGGCTGTGATGTGGGTATTGAACAGTGTGTTGGTAGGGTCTGGGGGCTGTGATGTGGGTATTGAACAGTGTGTTGGTAGGTTCTGGGGGCTGTGATGTGGGTATTGAACAGTGTGTTGGTAGGGTCTGGGGGCTGTGATGTGGGTATTGAACAATGTGTTGGTAGGGTCTGAGGGCTGTGATGTGGGTATTGAACAGTGTGTTGGTAGGTTCTGGGGGCTGTGATGTGGGTATTGAACAGTGTGTTGGTAGGTTCTGGGGGCTGTGATGTGGGTATTGAACAGTGTGTTGATAGGGTCTGGGGGCTGTGATGTGGGTATTGAACAGTGTTGGTAGGGTCTGGGGGCTGTGATGTGGGTATTGAACAGTGTGTTGGTAGGGTCTGGGGGCTGTGATGTGGGTATTGAACAGTGTGTTGATAGGGTCTGGGGGCTGTGATGTGGGTATTGAACAGTGTGTTGGTAGGGTCTGGGGGCTGTGATGTGGGTATTGAACAGTGTTGGTAGGGTCTGGGGCTGTGATGTGGGTATTGAACAGTGTGTTGGTAGGTTCTGGGGCTGTGATGTGGGTATTGAACAGTGTGTTGATAGGGTCTGGGGGCTGTGATGTGGGTATTGAACAGTGTCGGTAGGGTCTGGGGGCTGTGATGTGGGTATTGAACAGTGTCGGTAGGGTCTGGGGGCTGTGATGTGGGTATTGAACAGTGTGTTGGTAGGTTCTGGGGGCTGTGATGTGGGTATTGAACAGTGTGTTGGTAGGGTCTGGGGGCTGTGATGTGGGTATTGAACAGTGTGTTGGTAGGTTCTGGGGGCTGTGATGTGGGTATTGAACAGTGTGTTGGTAGGGTCTGGGGGCTGTGATGTGGGTATTGAACAGTGTGTTGGTAGGGTCTGGGGGCTGTGATGTGGGTATTGAACAGTGTGTTGGTAGGGTCTGGGGGCTGTGATGTGGGTATTGAACAGTGTGTTGGTAGGTTCTGGGGGCTGTGATGTGGGTATTGAACAGTGTGTTGGTAGGGTCTGAGGGCTGTGATGTGGGTATTGAACAGTGTGTTGGTAGGGTCTGGGGGCTGTGATGTGGGTATTGAACAGTGTGTTGGTAGGTTCTGGGGCTGTGATGTGGGTATTGAACAGTGTGTTGGTAGGGTCTGGGGGCTGTGATGTGGGTATTGAACAATGTGTTGGTAGGGTCTGGGGGCTGTGATGTGGGTATTGAACAGTGTGTTGGTAGGTTCTGGGGGCTGTGATGTGGGTATTGAACAGTGTGTTGGTAGGTTCTGGGGGCTGTGATGTGGGTATTGAACAGTGTGTTGGTAGGGTCTGGGGGCTGTGATGTGGGTATTGAACAGTGTGTTGGTAGGGTCTGGGGGCTGTGATGTGGGTATTGAACAGTGTGTTGGTAGGGTCTGGGGGCTGTGATGTGGGTATTGAACAGTGTGTTGGTAGGGTCTGGGGGCTGTGATGTGGGTATTGAACAGTGTGTGATAATCTCTCTCTGTCTCCCCAGCAGCAGTGTAACCCAGGGGACCTGCGTGTCCTGAGGAAGGGGATGACCCTGTACCACTCTGAGTCTCAGCTGTCATCCCTGCCACGACGCCAAGATGCACTGCACAACGTGAGAACACACACACAGACACACACACCTCTTTACTAACTATAAACAGACATCTACCCACTGCTGTTCTTACAGCTATCCTCTTGCATGTCTTTCTCCCACTCTCTCTAACATCACAACCACCCAGTTTAAACCACGGGCTCTCCAGGCCTTTAGGCTTCTGTCTCCCCAGAACCTGTTTCAACTGAATCACATACTATGAAATGAATTAGGCACAGTCCCTACATACAGCTAGACCTAAGACCCAGTCCAAAGGCCCTACATACAGCTAGACCTAAGACCCAGTCCAAAGGCCCTACATACAGCTAGACCTAAGACCCAGTCCAAAGGCCCTACATACAGCTAGACCTAAGACCCAGTCCAAAGGCCCTACATACAGCTAGACCTAAGACCCAGTCCAAAGGCCCTACATACAGCTAGACCTAAGACCCAGTCCAAAGGCCCTACATACAGCTAGACCTAAGACCCAGTCCAAAGGCCCTACATACAGCTAGACCTAAGACCCAGTCCAAAGGCCCTACATACAGCTAGACCTAAGACCCAGTCCAAAGGCCCTACATACAGAACTATATGTTCTATTATAAACTGTGTGGTTCGAGCCCTGAATGCTGATTGGCTGAAATCCGTAGTATATCTTATTATGTTCATAACTAGTTTATAATAGCAATAAGGCACCTCGGGGGTTTGTGGAATAAGTCACCTCGGGGGGTTGTGGAATAAGTCACCTCGGGGGGTTGTGGAATAAGGCACCTCAGGCTTTGTGGAATAAGGCACCTCGGGGGTTTGTAGAATAAGGCACCTCGGGCTTTGTGGAATAAGGTACCACAGGGGTTTGTGGAATAGGGCACCTCGGGCTTTGTGGAATAAGGTACCACGGGGGTTTGTGGAATTGGGCACCTCGGGGGGTTGTTGAATAGGGCACCTTGGGGGTTTGTGGAATAGGGCACATCTGGGGTTTGTGGAATAGGGAACCTCGGGGGTTTGTGGAATAGGGCACCTCGGAGTTCGTGGGGTTTGTGGAATAGGGCACCTCGGGGGTTTGTTGAATAGGGCACCTCGGGGGTTTGTGGAATAGGGCACCTCGGGGGTTTGTGGAATAGGGCACCTCGGGGGTTTGTGGAATAGGGCACCTCAGGGGTTTGTGGAATAGGGCACCTCGGGGGTTTGTGGAGTTGGGCACCTCGGGGGTTTGTGGAATAGGGCACCTGGGGGGTTTGTTGAATAGGGCACCTCAGGGGTTTGTGGAATAGGGCACCTCGGGGATTTGTTGAATTGGGCACCTCGGGGTTTGTGGTATAAGGCCAATATATCACGGCTAAGGGCTGTATCGTGCCTAAGGCCAGCCCTTAACCGTGCATCTTGTTTTGGTCCAGTTGTCATGACATCTCCGCGTCTCCATCTCATTATGGTCTGTACTGTGATTGATTGGCTGGCTTCTGATGTGTTCATCCAAGCGTAAGAGATGGCCTTAGTGGAACACGCGCACAGGGACACAGAGACAGAGACACAGAGCGAGAGAGAGATGATTCTGAACTTCCTGTTCTCTCTTAGTTAATAGTTAGTTAATAGGATGGCTTCTTCTCCCATCACCATCATCGTGGTTTTATATTTAGTTGGCCCTCTGCCCTCTCTTAGTTCTGCCCCACTTCCACTTTCAGGTCGCGTTGTGTGTGAGTGTGCATGTTTTAGTTAGACAACACTGCCTTCATTTCATTCACGCCGACACTAGATAGTCCGCTCCTATTCCTCGTTTTAACACCGTATCCCATAGTTTCTAACAGTGTGTTAACCTACAGACCATAGTTTCTAACAGTGTGTTAACCTACAGACCATAGTTTCTGACAGTGTGTTAACCTACGGACCATAGTTTCTAACAGTGTGTTAACCTACAGACCATAGTTTCTAACAGTGTGTTAACCTACAGACCATAGTTTCTAACAGTGTGTTAACCTACAGACCATAGTTTCTAACAGTGTGTTAACCTACAGACCATAGTTTCTAACAGTGTGTTAACCTACAGACCATAGTTTCTAACAGTGTGTTAACCTACGGACCATAGTTTCTAACAGTGTGTTAACCTACAGACCATAGTTTCTAACAGTGTGTTAACCTACAGACCATAGTTTCTAACAGTGTGTTAACCTACGGACCATAGTTTCTAACAGTGTGTTAACCTACGGACCATAGTTTCTAACAGTATTTCTCTCTCCCTGTACTGGAAGACCTAAAACAGACTGATTATGCAGGGAACTGAGCCAGGACTCAACAATCATATGAATAGTAAACACCACCTGGAGCTGTGTGTTTCTCTGCACTGTCCAAAACCTTTACTTATACAAAAGCCTTACCCAGCAAGGAATAGAAGCCATATCTGGCCCAGCACAGCAGTTCTGCTAACACATCTCACACGGTGGGTTTCACCTACAAAATAAAGGAAGGAACAAAAGGAATGTTACTTTTGTGGTTAGGCCTTACCTATACAGTAAGTAAGTAACTTCAAGCAATTACAAATAGTTTGGAATAGCAGTCACGAATGGTCACCTCCCCAACAGACTAACTCGGTCTTTCTCCTCTCTCAGGGCACGGTTGGTCGCCTCCCCACCAGACTAACTCGGTCTTTCTCCTCTCTCAGGGCACGGTTGGTCGCCTCCCCACCAGACTAACTCGGTCTTTCTCCTCTCTCAGGGCACGGTTGGTCGCCTCCCCACCAGACTAACTCGGTCTTTCTCCTCTCTCAGGGCACGGTTGGTCGCCTCCCCACCAGACTAACTCGGTCTTTCTCCTCTCTCAGGGCACGGTTGGTCGCCTCCCCACCAGACTAACTCGGTCTTTCTCCTCTCTCAGGGCACGGTTGGTCGCCTCCCCACCAGTGAGTCAACCCCGGTAACAGGCTACCTGCCCTGTGTTCAGAAACCAGAGTCTGTGGTCCACGCTATGAAGGTATGACAACTTGACCTTATCTCTCACACAGACTTGGGTTCAAATACATGTGTATTTGTGGATCTGGTTTTTAAAATGATTTTCTCTGTGTATTTGATTTATTTTAAAATGACAAAACAAGGACTTTTACTTGAGAATCCATTGTATCTGCAGGACTAGGTTGTTGTTGATGTGTTGTGAGAGACTGCTGCTTTAAACAATGAATCACATTGATTCCCTAACTTGGTTTCATGACCATATGCCTGATTGTACCAGGTGTTGGAGGTGCATGAGAACCTGGATAAGAAGCAGGGCCCAGAGGACTACGAGGAGGATCTGAGTGAGAAGGAGAAGGCCATCGTCAGAGAGATGTGTAATGTAAGGAGTCTTTTCATTCTCCTTCTCTCTCTTTTCATCCGTCTCCCTCACCTCATGCGTTATTAGTGCAGGTAGAAACATGAGTATTGGTTTTCTGGGTCTTGTAAATACATCGCCGTGGCCTATTTTGCTCAGAGCTATGAAGCACTAGGAGGAACTGTAGCTTTGTTGTACGGTCTCTATCTCTCTCATCCTGCAAGCAGTGTTCTAATTGGAGCGTGTTGTTCCATTGTGGAGCAGTGTTCTAATTGGAGCGTGTTGTTCCATTGTGGAGCAGTGTTCTAATTGGAGTGTGTTGTTCCATTGTGGAGCAGTGTTCTAATTGGAGCGTGTTGTTCCATTGTGGAGCAGTGTTCTAATTGGAGTGTGTTGTTCCATTGTGGAGCAGTGTTCTAATTGGAGCGTGTTGTTCCATTGTGGAGCAGTGTTCTAATTGGAGCGTGTTGTTCCATTATGGAGCAGTGTTCTAATTGGAGTGTGTTGTTCCATTGTGGAGCAGTGTTCTAATTGGAGCGTGTTGTTCCATTGTGGAGCAGTGTTCTAATTGGAGCGTGTTGTTCCATTGTGGAGCAGTGTTCTAATTGGAGCGTGTTGTTCCATTGTGGAGCAGTGTTCTAATTGGAGCGTGTTGTTCCATTGTGGAGCAGTGTTCTAATTGGAGCGTGTTGTTCCATTGTGGAGCAGTGTTCTAATTGGAGCGTGTTGTTCCATTGTGGAGCAGTGTTCTAATTGGAGTGTGTTGTTCCATTGTGGAGCAGTGTTCTAATTGGGGCGTGTTGTTCCATTGTGGAGCAGTGTTCTAATTGGAACGTGTTGTTCCATTGTGGAGCAGTGTTCTAATTGGAGCGTGTTGTTCCATTGTGGAGCAGTGTTCTAATTGGAGCGTGTTGTTCCATTGTGGAGCAGTGTTCTAATTGGAGCGTGTTGTTCCATTGTGGAGCAGTGTTCTAATTGGAGTGTGTTGTTCCATTGTGGAGCAGTGTTCTAATTGGGGCGTGTTGTTCCATTGTGGAGCAGTGTTCTAATTGGAGCGTGTTGTTCCATTGTGGAGCAGTGTTCTAATTGGAGCGTGTTGTTCCATTGTGGAGCAGTGTTCTAATTGGAGTGTGTTGTTCCATTGTGGAGCAGTGTTCTAATTGGAGCGTGTTGTTCCATTGTGGAGCAGTGTTCTAATTGGAGCGTGTTGTTCCATTGTGGAGCAGTGTTCAGTGGAGCGTGTTGTTCCATTGTGGGCATTGGAGCGTGTTGTTCCATTGTGGAGCAGTGTTCTAATTGAGAGCGTGTTGTTCCATTGTGGAGCAGTGTTCTAATTGGAGCGTGTTGTTCCATTGTGGAGCAGTGTTCTAATTGGAGCTTGTTGTTCCATTGTGGAGCAGTGTTCTAATTGGAGCGTGTTGTTCCATTGTGGAGCAGTGTTCTAATTGGAGCGTGTTGTTCCATTGTGGAGCAGTGCTCTAATTGGAGCGTGTTGTTCCATTGTGGAGCAGTGTTCTAATTGGATCGTGTTGTTCCATTGTGGAGCAGTGTTCTAATTGGAGCGTGTTGTTCCATTGTGGAGCAGTGTTGTTCCATTGTGGAGCAGTGTTGTTGTTGTTCCATTGTGGAGCAGTGTTCTAATTGGAGCGTGTTGTTCCTGTGTCTATGTTCCATTGTGGAGCAGTGTTCTAATTGGAGCGTGTTGTTCTATTGTGGAGCAGTGTTCTAATTGGAGCGTGTTGTTCCATTGTGGAGCAGTGTTCTAATTGGAGCGTGTTGTTCCTGTGTCTCTGTTCCATTGTGGAGCAGTGTTCTAATTGGAGCGTGTTGTTCCTGTGTCTCTGTTCCATTGTGGAGCAGTGTTCTAATTGGAGCGTGTTGTTCCATTGTGGAGCAGTGTTCTAATTGGAGCGTGTTGTTCCATTGTGGAGCAGTGTTCTAATTGGAGCGTGTTGTTCCATTGTGGAGCAGTGTTCTAATTGGAGCGTGTTGTTCCATTGTGGAGCAGTGTTCTAATTGGAGCGTGTTGTTCCTGTGTCTCTGTTCCATTGTGGAGCAGTGTTCTAATTGGAGCGTGTTGTTCCATTGTGGAGCAGTGTTCTAATTGGAGCGTGTTGTTCCATTGTGGAGCAGTGTTCTAATTGGAGCGTGTTGTTCTATTGTGGAGCAGTGTTCTAATTGGAGCGTGTTGTTCCATTGTGGAGCAGTGTTCTAATTGGAGCGTGTTGTTCCTGTGTCTCTGTTCCATTGTGGAGCAGTGTTCTAATTGGAGCGTGTTGTTCCATTGTGGAGCAGTGTTCTAATTGGAGCGTGTTGTTCCTGTGTCTCTGTTCCATTGTGGAGCAGTGTTCTAATTGGAGCGTGTTGTTCCATTGTGGAGCAGTGTTCTAATTGGAGCGTGTTGTTCCATTGTGGAGCAGTGTTCTAATTGGAGCGTGTTGTTCCATTGTGGAGCAGTGTTCTAATTGGAGCGTGTTGTTCCATTGTGGAGCAGTGTTCTAATTGGAGCGTGTTGTTCCTGTGTCTCTGTTCCATTGTGGAGCAGTGTTCTAATTGGAGCGTGTTGTTCCATTGTGGAGCAGTGTTCTAATTGGAGCGTGTTGTTCCATTGTGGAGCAGTCTTCTAATTGGAGCGTGTTGTTTCTGTGTCTCTGTTCCATTGTGGAGCAGTGTTCTAATTGGAGCGTGTTGTTCCATTGTGGAGCAGTGTTCTAATTGGAGCGTGTTGTTCCATTGTGGAGCTGTGTTCTAATTGGAGCGTGTTGTTCCTGTGTCTCTGTTCCATTGTGGAGCAGTGTTCTAATTGGAGCGTGTTGTTCCATTGTGGAGCAGTGTTCTAATTAGTGTGTTGTTCCTCTGTGTCTCTGTTCCCATGTGTTCTAATTGGAGTCTTTTGTAAGAGGCTCCCGCAGCCCAACTGTCAGAGCAATTAATCTATCTGAGGGGGCCCTCCATTATTTAAAGCCTTCACCTTCCTCCATCTCAGAGAGAGAGGAGAGAGAAGAGAGAAGAGAGAAGAGAGAAGAGAGGAGAGAGGAGAGAGGAGAGAGAGAACATAACCCTTTTGTTTGTGTTTTCTTTGTGTCTGTGTGTTCAGGTGGTGTGGAGAAAGCTGGGCGACGCAGCAGGAGCTAAGCCGTCCATCAGACAGCATCTCTCTGGCAACCAGTTCAAAGGCCCTCTGTAGTCCACGGCAACCAGAGAGGAAGACGAACTATGCTCACCTGACACCACCTCCACTCCTACTGTTTACACTACTCATAACACCCTGTTCCCACTTCAGTTCCCATCACCCACTATTCCCCTGGGATATGGCTTTTGTCCAGATGGGATATGGCTTTTGTCCAGATGGGATATGGCTTTTGTCCAGATGGGATGCAGCTTTTGTCCAGATGGGTTATGGCTTTTGTCCAGATGGGATGCAGCTTTTCTCCAGATGGACTTTTTGTAGCAGGTTAGAACCTCCGCAGCAGGATAATTAACGTAGCATGTTAGGAGAATTACGTTTAGGTTAGATAAAATGCAACAAATCCACTTTTGGCATTCATTTGACAAACTGTATCCCTTCTAGATATGACCTGGTACATGTGACCTGGACATTATACGACCCAGGAAAGGTACAGAATGGATATCTGTCTCTCACTTCGCCAACTCCCCATACATACATTTATTCTGAACTTCCAGTGTTGATAACTGGCAGCTACTTTCACTGATTTGCCATGATCCTCGTATCATTGATTTCATCATCTTCTCCTGGGCCTGGTTTCCCGATAGAGATGGAACTTCGGCTTATGACTGTTTTAACCATACGTCTTTCCTACAAAGGCCCAAGATGTAACATGCGTCTTTCCTACAAAGGCCCAAGATGTAACATGAGTCTTTCCTACAAAGGCCCAAGATGTAACATGAGTCTTTCCTACAAAGGCCCAAGATGTAACATGAGTCTTTCCTACAAAGGCCCAGGATGTAACATGAGTCTTTCCTACAAAGGCCCAAGATGTAACATGAGTCTTTCCTACAAAGGCCCAGGATGTAACATGAGTCTTTCCTACAAAGGCCCAGGATGTAACATGAGTCTTTCCTACAAAGGCCCAAGATGTAACATGAGTCTTTCCTACAAAGGCCCAAGATGTAACATGAGTCTTTCCTACAAAGGCCCAAGATGTAACATGAGTCTTTCCTACAAAGGCCCAGGATGTAACATGAGTCTTTCCTACAAAGGCCCAGGATGTAACATGAGTCTTTCCTACAAAGGCCCAGGATGTAACATGAGTCTTTCCTACAAAGGCCCAAGATGTAACATGAGTCTTTCCTACAAAGGCCCAGGATGTAACATGAGTCTTTCCTACAAAGGCCCAAGATGTAACATGAGTCTTTCCTACAAAGGCCCAAGATGTAACATGAGTCTTTCCTACAAAGGCCCAGGATGTAACATGAGTCTTTCCTACAAAGGCCCAGGATGTAACATGAGTCTTTCCTACAAAGGCCCAGGATGTAACATGAGTCTTTCCTACAAAGGCCCAAGATGTAACATGAGTCTTTCCTACAAAGGCCCAAGATGTAACATGAGTCTTTCCTACAAAGGCCCAAGATGTAACATGAGTCTTTCCTACAAAGGCCCAAGATGTAACATGAGTCTTTCCTACAAAGGCCCAAGATGTAACATGAGTCTTTCCTACAAAGGCCCAAGATGTAACATGAGTCTTTCCTACAAAGGCCCAGGATGTAACATGAGTCTTTCCTACAAAGGCCCAAGATGTAACATGAGTCTTTCCTACAAAGGCCCAGGATGTAACATGAGTCTTTCCTACAAAGGCCCAGGATGTAACATGAGTCTTTCCTACAAAGGCCCAAGATGTAACATGAGTCTTTCCTACAAAGGCCCAGGATGTAACATGAGTCTTTCCTACAAAGGCCCAGGATGTAACATGAGTCTTTCCTACAAAGGCCCAAGATGTAACATGAGTCTTTCCTACAAAGGCCCAGGATGTAACATGAGTCTTTCCTACAAAGGCCCAAGATGTAACATGAGTCTTTCCTACAAAGGCCCAGGATGTAACATGAGTCTTTCCTACAAAGGCCCAAGATGTAACATGAGTCTTTCCTACAAAGGCCCAGGATGTAACATGAGTCTTTCCTACAAAGGCCCAGGATGTAACATGAGTCTTTCCTACAAAGGCCCAGGATGTAACATGAGTCTTTCCTACAAAGGCCCAGGATGTAACATGAGTCTTTCCTACAAAGGCCCAGGATGTAACATGAGTCTTTCCTACAAAGGCCCAGGATGTAACATGAGTCTTTCCTACAAAGGCCCAGGATGTAACATGAGTCTTTCCTACAAAGGCCCAAGATGTAACATGAGTCTTTCCTACAAAGGCCCAGGATGTAACATGAGTCTTTCCTACAAAGGCCCAAGATGTAACATGAGTCTTTCCTACAAAGGCCCAGGATGTAACATGAGTCTTTCCTACAAAGGCCCAGGATGTAACATGAGTCTTTCCTACAAAGGCCCAGGATGTAACATGAGTCTTTCCTACAAAGGCCCAGGATGTAACATGAGTCTTTCCTACAAAGGCCCAGGATGTAACATGAGTCTTTCCTACAAAGGCCCAGGATGTAACATGAGTCTTTCCTACAAAGGCCCAGGATGTAACATGAGTCTTTCCTACAAAGGCCCAAGATGTAACATGAGTCTTTCCTACAAAGGCCCAGGATGTAACATGAGTCTTTCCAACAAAGGCCCAAGATGTAACATGAGTCTTTCCTACAAAGGCCCAGGATGTAACATGAGTCTTTCCTACAAAGGCCCAGGATGTAACATGAGTCTTTCCTACAAAGGCCCAAGATGTAACATGAGTCTTTCCTACAAAGGCCCAGGATGTAACATGAGTCTTTCCTACAAAGGCCCAAGATGTAACATGAGTCTTTCCTACAAAGGCCCAGGATGTAACATGAGTCTTTCCTACAAAGGCCCAGGATGTAACATGAGTCTTTCCTACAAAGGCCCAGGATGTAACATGAGTCTTTCCTACAAAGGCCCAAGATGTAACATGAGTCTTTCCTACAAAGGCCCAGGATGTAACATGAGTCTTTCCTACAAAGGCCCAAGATGTAACATGAGTCTTTCCTACAAAGGCCCAGGATGTAACATGAGTCTTTCCTACAAAGGCCCAGGATGTAACATGAGTCTTTCCTACAAAGGCCCAGGATGTAACATGAGTCTTTCCCAAAGGGATGTAACATGAGTCTTTCCTACAAAGGCCCAAGATGTAACATGAGTCTTTCCTACAAAGGCCCAGGATGTAACATGATGTAACTTTCCTACAAAGGCCCAAGATGTAACATGAGTCTTTCCTACAAAGGCCCAAGATGTAACATGAGTCTTTCCTACAAAGGCCCAAGATGTAACATGAGTCTTTCCTACAAAGGCCCAGGATGTAACATGAGTCTTTCCTACAAAGGCCCAGGATGTAACATGAGTCTTTCCTACAAAGGCCCAGGATGTAACATGAGTCTTTCCTACAAAGGCCCAGGATGTAACATGAGTCTTTCCTACAAAGGCCCAAGATGTAACATGAGTCTTTCCTACAAAGGCCCAGGATGTAACATGAGTCTTTCCTACAAAGGCCCAGGATGTAACATGAGTCTTTCCTACAAAGGCCCAAGATGTAACATGAGTCTTTCCTACAAAGGCCCAGGATGTAACATGAGTCTTTCCTACAAAGGCCCAAGATGTAACATGAGTCTTTCCTACAAAGGCCCAGGATGTAACATGAGTCTTTCCTACAAAGGCCCAAGATGTAACATGAGTCTTTCCTACAAAGGCCCAGGATGTAACATGAGTCTTTCCTACAAAGGCCCAGGATGTAACATGAGTCTTTCCTACAAAGGCCCAGGATGTAACATGAGTCTTTCCTACAAAGGCCCAAGATGTAACATGAGTCTTTCCTACAAAGGCCCAGGATGTAACATGAGTCTTTCCTACAAAGGCCCAGGATGTAACATGAGTCTTTCCTACAAAGGCCCAGGATGTAACATGAGTCTTTCCTACAAAGGCCCAGGATGTAACATGAGTCTTTCCTACAAAGGCCCAAGATGTAACATGAGTCTTTCCTACAAAGGCCCAGGATGTAACATGAGTCTTTCCTACAAAGGCCCAGGATGTAACATGAGTCTTTCCTACAAAGGCCCAGGATGTAACATGAGTCTTTCCTACAAAGGCCCAGGATGTAACATGAGTCTTTCCTACAAAGGCCCAGGATGTAACATGCGTTTCCCAAAACGCCACACAGAGAGAACATTCGCTCAGTGCCTTCGTTGGAGCATGTTTCACACGGCGGTGGGATGGAACGAAAGGCATCGCTGCTCTCGGATCAGCTTTCTTCCATTCAAATCTTACCATGACATTAGAATTATTCCACAATACTGACGATGGATCAGCTACCTAGATATTATCACCTACGGCTGCAAAGTATTGAGGCGGCTTAATCTAATGCCTACCCTATAACAATGAGCTTTATCAAGATGTGGAACATCACTGTGCACATGTTTAAACACATCATTAAATAGAATGAGGCACAAATTGCAGACAGGAGCCAAACAGTAAAACAAAATCTAAATTGAATGAACATGAAATTTCTTTCAGTATCGTCGAAATACAATATATAGTATATTCTGTAGGTGGGCTATTTATTTGTCGTCTCATTTCATTTGAAGCATATTTTTTCCTTCACTTGTTTGTATTAATTGGCAGAGACATTGGCAACTTTGTATTTGTACTCAACTTCATTCTGAAGTTTTCGGCGGTCACAGAGAGAGACGGATAAACATCTTGATTCTTTGTTTAGCGGAGGTTTTCTGTGTATAAAGTGATGCGGTAGGTATCTAACGACGTACTTTGCTGTTCACACGCCGAGCATTCGGATGCAGTCAGTAAATAACAAGCGTTTTTCAAGTACAATTTTAGTAATGTTGGTTTTGGGAAACAGCTCTTGAGATTTAACGATGCTCCTACGAAGTTACTAACGATGAAATGAGCCTTTAGATGCTCTTGGGAACCTGGGCCCTTTTGTTTTGTTTTATGCTGAATAGAAACCCAGATGAGCTCTATAAGAAGTCCCCTAGAATAGGACCAGTGTCACTTTAAACCAGTAGAGCTGCATGGTTACTATAGCAGGGCTTCAGGTAGAGCTGCATGGTTACTATAGGAGGGCTTCAGGTAGAGCTGCATGGTTACTATAGCAGGGCTTCAGGTAGAGCTGCATGGTTACTATAGCAGGGCTTCAGGTAGAGCTGCATGGTTACTATAGCAGGGCTTCAGGTAGAGCTGCATGGTTACTATAGCAGGGCTTCAGGTAGAGCTGCATGGTTACTATAGCAGGGCTTCAGGTAGAGCTGCATGGTTACTATAGCAGGGCTTCAGGTAGAGCTGCATGGTTACTATAGGAGGGCTTCAGGTAGAGCTGCATGGTTACTGTAGCAGGGCTTCAGGTAGAGCTGCATGGTTACTATAGCAGGGCTTCAGGTCGAGCTGCATGGTTACTATAGCAGGGCTTCAGGTAGAGCTGCATGGTTACTATAGCAGGGCTTCAGGTAGAGCTGCATGGTTACTATAGCAGGGCTTCAGGTAGAGCTGCATGGTTACTATAGCAGGGCTTCAGGTAGAGCTGCATGGTTACTATAGCAGGGCTTCAGGTAGAGCTGCATGGTTACTATAGGAGGGCTTCAGGTCGAGCTGCATGGTTACTATAGCAGGGCTTCAGGTAGAGCTGCATGGTTACTATAGCAGGGCTTCAGGTAGAGCTGCATGGTTACTATAGCAGGGCTTCAGGTCGAGCTGCATGGTTACTATAGCAGGGCTTCAGGTCGAGCTGCATGGTTACTATAGCAGGGCTTCAGGTAGAGCTGCATGGTTACTGTAGCAGGGCTTCAGGTAGAGCTGCATGGTTACTATAGCAGGGCTTCAGGTAGAGCTGCATGGTTACTATAGCAGGGCTTCAGGTAGAGCTGCATGGTTACTGTAGCAGGGCTTCAGGTAGAGCTGCATGGTTACTATAGCAGGGCTTCAGGTAGAGCTGCATGGTTACTATAGCAGGGCTTCAGGTAGAGCTGCATGGTTACTATAGCAGGGCTTCAGGTAGAGCTGCATGGTTACTATAGCAGGGCTTCAGGTAGAGCTGCATGGTTACTATAGCAGGGCTTCAGGTAGAGCTGCATGGTTACTGTAGCAGGGCTTCAGGTAGAGCTGCATGGTTACTATAGCAGGGCTTCAGGTAGAGCTGCATGGTTACTATAGCAGGGCTTCGGGTAGAGCTGCATGGTTACTGTAGCAGGGCTTCAGGTAGAGCTGCATGGTTACTATAGCAGGGCTTCAGGTAGAGCTGCATGGTTACTATAGCAGGGCTTCAGGTAGAGCTGCATGGTTACTATAGCAGGGCTTCAGGTAGAGCTGCATGGTTACTGTAGCAGGGCTTCAGGTAGAGCTGCATGGTTACTGTAGCAGGGCTTCAGGTAGAGCTGCATGGTTACTATAGCAGGGCTTCGGGTAGAGCTGCATGGTTACTATAGCAGGGCTTCAGGTCGGGGCAACATCTGTGATCTGTGAAAAGTAACGATGTGATAACATCAGATATGGTTTGATAGTCCGTTTTGGGTTACAAGTGTCTCGTATGCACAGATCTAGGATCAGCTTCACTCTCCTTCAACCCCGATCTTGAGCATTTAGAGGTCACATACAGAACTGACTGTGGATCAGTGTCTAGGAACAATGTCATCCCACTCCTTTATAGTACTTCCCATAAGAACCCAGCTTCTCTGTCAGTTTTGTCTCTCTGGTTGATTAGCATAATTAGCATAAGCTAATGCTAGCATTAGAATCATTTTAATTAGCGTCCAAAGTGTAAATTTGTGTTACCCACTGTGACGTACATACCTTGTGCCCTGTGCTCATAAGATGTCTATAATTAACACAAAACTACAGAGGTCACTTTTAAAACTTGTGTAAAATATGTATAAAGACATAGCATTACTGTTTATCGTTTATTTAGACTTTTTGTTTGTTATTATTCTAGGTTGACCATGTGATGAAATTGACTGTTTTATGGGTTTTATGTTTTACAAAAGCACTCAGTCGAACCGTAAATAGGGCTGTTTCTATGGTAACCACTCATATTTTTACTGTATTTTGGTTTAACAAATTATTATTTTATCTCTTCAAACGAATCAAGGCCATTTGGAATCGAAACAGCCTCAGCCAAGAGTCAATGGAGCGATCTTATTTTTTGAGGAAAATGTACAAAAAAAAAAATGTTTTAACTAAAATGTACACCGTTGTGTAAGACAATCATATTTCTCAGGTTGGGAAATAACGAGAGCTTTATCCCAACTCTTCTGTGACTCTGAAGACAGGATGGTTTGTAGTCTTTCTTTCTGTTGGTCTGGCTGTATACTGTAGTTCTCTGTGAACAGACTGAGGACACCTGCTTCATACAGGGTTGGAGACTGCGGAACACATTTGCTGCATTCATTTCGTATGAAATAATGTTTCAGAAATATTCTGTGAAATTTAAAAAGCTTTCATGCTACTGTCATAAAGGGAAGATCAGACTAATTTGGTTATCTACTGTAATAACTACTAATCAAACTACTGTACAACACCATGTTTATTGAAAGCTACAAAATAAATGGAATGGTTTATATTTCTTCAATTAGCATAATATTAATTAGGCTTTTTAGCCATGGTGAATCCAGGAGATGAGTTTCAGCAGTGAAACAGTGTTTTGTAAACAGCAGTGTTTTGTAAAAGGATTTTCTGTTGGAACGTGAGAAAGAGCAAGTCTTCCCTTAGAGTTATTCCTTGACGAAGTCAGATGAAATAAGTGCTGTTATGATCAAACTGTTCATTGCCATGTGTTTCGATAAGAGCTCTCCCATTATAGGGCTGCCATGTGATTGGCCCGTTTATGATTTTAACCTATCGGGAGATTTTGATTGGGTAATTGGTTAATAAGTCACTGATTGACAGCTCAACCTCTCCTGACACTAGTACTTTTTTGTTCCTAATTAGAACATCATTGAGGCTTCAGACTGTACAATCTCACGGTTCCGCCTCGGTTCTCGCTAATGGGGTCTAGTACAAAAAATAAAATCAAAGAATAGATTTTTTTTGAAGTGTCATTTCTTTCTGGAACAACTGGTTTGTAGCTATGAGAGGAGATGATTTGTAATATTTTTCAGTCTGGCATTTTGTGCCATGTTTTTCTCTGCATGGGAGTTTGATTTGGAACCTGTGTTTTAAAACAACTTCTGTGTATATGCTAAACCAGAAGACATGATGATCCTGGTCTGCATATGAAATATCACCCTATTCCCGGGTGCAGGACTTTCCCAAACTCCAACCGGGTGCACGGTTTGACGTTTACGTAGCAGTACACAGCTGATTCAAATAACCAACTCATCATCAATTAATCAGCTGTGTAGTGCCATGGCAAAAACCAAAACGTGTACCAGGGGGGGCCCCGGGACCGAGTTTGGGAAACCCTGCCCTAGTGCATTACTTTTGACCACAGAGTTGTGCTGAACCTAGACAAAAGTAGTGCACTATATAGGGAACAGGGTGCCATTTCAGACACAAACCTAGTGTTAATGCTAACTACTCCTGTAGTTACTAGCATTACTGTAAAGTAAGTGTTTTTTCATTAATTTAGCTGAGACCAGATAGATACTCTAAAATTATGAATAAATGTACTAGGCCACTGAGATGATTTTGGGAAGAAAAATAAATTAACTTTCTTTGTAGTTCTGTGTCTTCTCTGAGATAATGTGGGAGGAAACGCTGACTTGAGCCCACTGATTAACACTAAACAACACATACAAACCCTTCTGTACTGAAGAACTGACAGGGTGGCAGGTAGCCTAGCGGTTAGAGTGGAGGGGCGGCAGGTAGCCTAGCGGTTAGAGTGGAGGGGCGGCAGGGAAACTAGCGGTTAGAGTGGAGGGGCGGCAGGTAGCCTAGCGGTTAGAGTGGAGGGGCGGCAGGTAGCCTAGCGGTTAGAGTGGAGGGGCGGCAGGTAGCCTAGCGGTTAGAGTGGAGGGGCGGCAGGTAGCCTAGCGGTTAGAGTGGAGGGGCGGCAGGTAGCCTAGCGGTTAGAGTGGAGGGCGGCAGGTAGCCTAGCGGTTAGAGTGGAGGGGCGGCAGGTAGCCTAGCGGTTAGAGTGGAGGGGCGGCAGGTAGCCTAGCGGTTAGAGTGGAGGGGGCAGGTAGCCTAGCGGTTAGAGTGGAGGGCGGCAGGTAGCCTAGCGGTTAGAGTGGAGGGGCGGCAGGTAGCCTAGCGGTTAGAGTGGAGGGGCGGCAGGTAGCCAAGCGGTTAGAGTGGAGGGGCGGCAGGTAGCCAAGCGGTTAGAGTGGAGGGCGGCAGGTAGCCTAGCGGTTAGAGTGGAGGGGCGGCAGGTAGCCTAGCGGTTAGAGTGGAGGGGTGGCAGGTAGCCTAGCGGTTAGAGTGGAGGGTGGCAGGTAGCCTAGCGTTTAGAGTGGAGGGGTGGCAGGTAGCCTAGCGGTTAGAGTGGAGGGGTGGCAGGTAGCCTAGCGGTTAGAGTGGAGGGCGGCAGGTAGCCTAGCGGTTAGAGTGGAGGGGTGGCAGGTGGAGCCTAGCGGTTAGAGTGGAGGGGTGGCAGGTAGCCTAGCGTTTAGAGTGGAGGGGCGGCAGGTAGCCTAGCGGTTAGAGTGGAGGGGTGGCAGGTAGCCTAGCGGTTAGAGTGGAGGGGTGGCAGGTAGCCTAGCGGTTAGAGTGGAGGGGTGGCAGGTAGCCTAGTGGTTAAGAGAGTTGGGACAGTAACTGAAAGGTTTCTGGTTCGAACCCACAACCTGACCATGTGTAATCTGTCAATGTGCCCTTGAGCAAGGCATGTAACCCTAATTGCTCCTGTAAGTCTCTGGATAAGAGCTTCTGCTAAATGATACATTAAAATGAATTTAGAACTTGAGCAAAGCTGCCCTCTGCTGGTAAAGTTGTTGAATGTACTGTATTTTGCTGAGAAAACAGATTAACATTTCAAAGTGGATTAACGGTATTAACGGTATTGGGGAAAACAAAGTTACCACAGGTACCGTTTAAGCCACTGGTCAGTAGATGTGTGGTTGTGGTGAGGGGTGTCAGTAGATGTGTGGTTGTGGTGAGGGGTGTCAGTAAATGTGTGGTTGTGGTGAGGGGTGTCAGTAGATGTGTGGTTGTGGTGAGGGGTGTCAGTAGATGTGTGGTGAGGGGTGTCAGTAGATGTGTGGTTGTGGTGAGGGGGTGTCAGTAGATGTGTGGTTGTGGTGAGGGGTGTCAGTAGATGTGTGGTTGTGGTGAGGGGTGTCAGTAGATGTGTGGTTGTGGTGAGGGGTGTCAGTAGATGTGTGGTTGTGGTGAGGGGTGTCAGTAGATGTGTGGTTGTGGTGAGGGGTGTCAGTAGATGTGTGGTTGTGGTGAGGGGTGTCAGTAGATGTGTGGTTGTGGTGAGGGGTGTCAGTAGATGTGTGGTTGTGGTGAGGGGTGTCAGTAGATGTGTGGTTGTGGTGAGGGGTGTCAGTAAATGTGTGGTTGTGGTGAGGGGTGTCAGTAAATGTGTGGTTGTGGTGAGGGGTGTCAGTAGATGTGTGGTGAGGGGTGTCAGTAAATGTGTGGTTGTGGTGAGGGGTGTCAGTAGATGTGTGGTTGTGGTGAGGGGTGTCAGTAGATGTGTGGTTGTGGTGAGGGGTGTCAGTAGATGTGTGGTTGTGGTGAGGGGTGTCAGTAGATTTGTGGTTGTGGTGAGGGGAGTCAGTAGATGTGTGGTTGTGGTGAAGGGTGTCAGTAGATGTGTGGTGAGGGGTGTCAGTAGATGTGTGGTGAGGGGTGTCAGTAAATGTGTGGTTGTGGTGAGGGGTGTCAGTAGATTTGTGGTGAGGGGTGTCAGTAAATGTGTGGTTGTGGTGAGGGGTGTCAGTAGACAAAACAGTTAAGCTGACTGTTAGTAAGGTCATGACCTGTAAATCAGACAATTTGAACCTGACCTGACCTTAGTACTGTCAAGAACACACCACTGTTCTGAACAAACATGCCACTAGCCTCAATCACCAGGATTCCACACACAATGAACCAGTCGAGGCAGGATGGTAACACACAGACTAATTCAACACAGACTAAACAAAGACAACACTAGTTTATACTTTTTATTTTATTATCCCGAGTGCCTGTGAGACAAAAGCAAGTGTGGGAGAACACAATTGTCTTAAAGTAAAGCCTGATTAACTAAGGATATGAGCTGTCTAGAGCTAGTAACTTAATCATGTACAAATACACTCCTGCCTGTCCAGGGTCCTTTCCACCGACTGTTCAGCCAGATATGGGTTACCGATGTCTTTCAGCTCATGACCGTAACAGTGGAAGTGCTATTCCTGATATAACACATGTTACATCCAGTCCAATACGTCTTACAGACCAACCAACATTCACACAGCTAAATAAAAAGACAAAAAAATGTGTTTGGTATTTTCTGCGATCAACCCAACTTGTTCTCCACACATATACACAAGTTATCACAGCACTGAACATAACCTTTTTCGATGCCAACTAAAAATCAAAGCAAAAACAAGCAGGTTTTATTGCATCATTCGAACCTTCCGTCTAAATATAAATTGTATTTCCTTTCAGTGCGTCTCAAAATATGTTCAACCATGTTAAGACTTCAATATTATCTGCCTCGTCTTTCTCAAAAGGAACCACATGGAATGTGGAACTGATAGAATCTCTACAGAATGGCAGGACAGGTTCCAGGGGTCGTAACCTTTACATGCCTGGGATTCCACAAGCAACCAAGACAATGTAGAACAACAGACATGGCTCTCTGAGGTAAAAATCCTTTGTTGACATCTCCAGTGGACCCCAGGGTTGTATTCATTAGGACACAGTGTACCAAACAGTTTTGCAACAGAAACGAAAATTAGCATTTCTATTTGGACAAGTGCAGGTAGTCCCTCAGTAGTCAGTTTCTTCCATTTGGTGACTAATGAACACGACCCAGCTAAAGGTATGCACAACAGGAAGTGTACTGTTAGCTTCAGACATTCCTCTAGTTGTCACTCTTTCATCCTCCCCTCTCTCCTCCTTTCATCTCATCCATCCCCCACGGTTCATTGGCATGCCAGGGGGTGGCAGGGGCACCTGGGGCTGGCCTGGCGGTGGAGGGTACCCCCCAGGAGGCATGCCCATCCCCGGAGGTGGCACCCCGTGTCCTGGGGGCATGCGTGGAGGGGGGTACTCAGGGTAGTTGTAGCCTGGTGGAGGGTAGGCCGGAGAGGGAGGGGGCAGGTTGGGGGGTGGGTAGGCGCTGGGTGGGGGGCCAGGGGGTGGAGCGTTGGGGTAGACATGAGGATGATAGGGCATGGGGGGACCATAGTTGGGGGGCATGGGGGGGTAGGATGGTTCCCCTGTCTTCATTATAGACTGAAGGCTTTGGAAGCCTTCTCCTGACATGTAGGAGCTAGAGGTGGACATTCCCATGATGTAACTAGAGGGAGGAGGAGGAGGGGGGCGGTGGGGCAGGGGAGGGGGCTGGTGGGGGGGTGGCGCGTGAGAGGGGGGGGGGAACGGGCTCGCTACCCGCGGCTGGCTCAGCTTCAGGAGGCACTGGGGGAGCCTTACGATCTGAGAGGAGAGAGAAGAGAGAGTGAAGGAGAGGGGAGAGAGCGAAGTGAGAGAAGAGGGGAGAGAGCGAAGTGAGAGAAGAGGGGAGGGAGCGAAGTGAGAGAAGAGGGGAGAGAGCGAAGTGAGAGAAGAGGGGAGAGAGCGAAGTGAGAGAAGAGGGGAGAGAGCGAAGTGAGAGAAGAGGGAGAGAGCGAAGTGAGAGAAGAGGGGAGAGAGCGAAGTGAGAGAAGAGGGGAGGGAGCGAAGTGAGAGAAGAGGGGAGAGAGAGAGAAGAGAGAGAGAAGAGAGAAAGAAGAGGAGAGAGACAAAGTGAGGGGAGAGAGAGAGAGAGAAAGAGGGGAGAGAGATAGAAAGAGAACGAGAGAGGGTATGAGAAAGAGGGGAGAGAGCGAGAGAGAGAAGGTCAACAATCGTAGGGCTGAAAGCTTTGACATTCCTGTTCAACGAGACAGCACTTTAGAGACCCAACTGTCACTTTAAAAACCGCAAAGAATTCCTAGTAATCCCATGGATAGACTACACACTTCCTGTGAAGTGCTCATTAACAAGTTGAAGCAGTAATCAGATTGGTCAGAGGGCAGGAGGTAAGGAGGGGGTGGTCTGTTCTGACTGGACTGTTAGTTACATAACCAGGATTCTAAAGAAGGTCTGTTGTGCTCTAAGCAGCCTCTCACCAAAACCATGTCCATCATTAAAAACACACAACATAAAGATGCCACTTCATCCATCATGGGGCGGCAGGGTAGCCTAGTGGTTAGAGTGGAGGGGTGGCAGGGTAGCTCAGTGGTTAGAGTGGGGGGGCGGCAGGGTAGCCTAGTGGTTAGAGTGGAGGGGCGGCAGGGTAGCCTAGTGGTTAGAGTGGAGGGGCGGCAGGGTAGCCTAGTGGTTAGAAAGTTGGACTAGTTACCGAAAGGTTGCAAGTTCAAATCCCGAGCTGACAAGGTACAAATCTGTCGTTCTGCCCCTGGCAGATAACCCACTATTCCTAGGCAGTCATTAAAAATAAGAATTTCTTCTTAACTAACTTGCCTAGTTAAATAAAGGTTAAAAAAAAATATATATATATATATATATATATGACAACAGGCCAGATTCTCTCTCACGAGCTACTGCTGTTATACATATAATGAGTAACCTACTGAGTAGTAAGACACTCACCAGGCAGCGGTTGTGAAGCGGGCAGGGGGGGCATAGGGCTCTCCAGCCGTGGAATCTTAGAACCCACTTGTTCTGGAGGTTTAGGTTCCTCTTTTGGAGAGGTCTGACAAAACAGAAAGAATACCCTGCTGCTTCAAGCAGGCACACACACTCCTTGTTCAACTTTAGACCACTTGAGGAATGGAAACTATCAACTACACACAAGCTGTTATCGGGGGGTTATCTGTTAGGGTTGGGCAGTGTCCACATTTTCATACCGTCTCTGTACCATACCGGGGTGCACGGTATTACAGAATGTGCACACAGGGGGGCGCCATTACGCACAAAAATATTTAGGCAACAGGGATCTTGATCCAGAAGGGGGTTGAATGTCTCTGCTGTGACCAAGAAGCTTGATCTTAACATAGAGCCACTTAGCTAGCAGGTTAGCAAACCAGATGCATAGCTGGAGACCTGACTTGGATATCATGTATTTGACACATATTAGATTTCTGACAGTTATACTTAACTTAGTTATAAATCATACTGTCAGTATTTCAAAATATACTGTTTATACCAGGGTATCATCTAATACCTATCGTGTTAGTCATGGATACTCTACTCAGACACATTAAATAATGAAACATTAATGATCCACAGAACATGTTATTGCATATGTCACCAGCTGACAAATACAAAGACACGCTGCCATCACTCACATGTGAGCGTTTCAGATGGCGTGGGGGGCTGCCTTGGGGGGAGATCCTCTTGGGTGGAGGGGGTAGTGGGACACCCCCTGGAGGCTGTGGGGGGGCTGGGCCAGGGGGCTGGGGGTCCTCTCTGCTTGGTCTCCTGCTCCAGACCCGAGGGGATGGGGGTCTTCCCCTGGGAGTACAAGTCCAGGATCTGATGACAGATGTCTAGGACGAGATGACAGTGGTTAGGTATGATGTGCCTGTGGATGGAACTACAGTTCTTGTCATTTCTCCTAGATGCTGCTTAGCGTTAAGGGATGAATAGGACTCAATAGGAGTAGGAACATGAGCAGAACTTGTAACCATTACACCATAAGTACATACGTAAGGATGAAGTGACCTGGCAACATGATAAACAGTAGCAGCAGTGTACGGGATGAGTCAAAAGAGTTTGTGCAAAAAGGGTCAGTGCAGATATTTTGGGTAACTATTTGGTTAACTATTTATGGGGGTAGAAGTTTGTCCTGTTCGTTCCAAACTTGGTGCATCGGTACCGCTTGCAATGCGGTAGTAGAGAGAACAGTCTATGACTAAGGTGGCTGGGGTCTGACAATTATTAGGGCCTTCCTCTGACACCGCCTGGTATAGAGGTCCTGGATGGCAGGCAGCTCGGCCCCAGTGATGTACAGATAATAAAAAATAACACATTTTAAAAATTGAACCTTTAACTTAGACAAGTCAGTTAAGAACAAATTCTTGTTCACAATGAACGGCCTACCGGGGCAGAACGACAGAGTTTTAACTTGTCAGCTCGGGGATTCGATCCTGCAACCTTTCGGTTACTGGCCCAAAGCTCTAACCACTAGGCTACCTGCCGCCCCAGATGCCAAGCAGTGAGGCAGCCAGTCAAGACGCTTTAAAAATGGGGCAAGACTGTGCTTTTGGAAGTCGCCGTCTTAAAATGTGTGTCAGGGAAGTGTAACAATGCAAAGAGACGAAGACGTAACCTTGACGCCATACCTTCCAGCAGCTCCACTGGGACGTCCTGGACAAACTGCTCCCACCATCGCCGTGACGACTGCTTGGACGTCCACTCCTGGAGGTCAAACTTACACAGCCGTCCAGCCAGGTACATGACTGCTACAGCTATGATCTCTGGTTCCCACTGCAGGGACAGCATGGTGCACAGACTGGGGGGGAGAGGTAGGAACAGAGAGAACCGTAGAGATCTGGAGCTAAATACAGTCCTACAATACTATTCGATGAAAATTGTAAGATGAGAAGGTGACAGGAAACAAGGACTACTGGTGTTATGTTTGGCTCACCTGTCGTTGACGAAGGTCCAGGCCATCTGCACCAGCTTCTGAACTTTGGTTTTGTCACCTAGAAAAATAAAAAATAAACACTGTTTTTTTCCACAATTGCATAAGGGAGGTGTGGCCAAGACAGGACCTGGATGTTTTCAAGGTCAAAAAACATGAATCAC
The DNA here is from genome assembly GCF_023373465.1 of Oncorhynchus keta. Lineage (NCBI taxonomy): Eukaryota > Metazoa > Chordata > Actinopteri > Salmoniformes > Salmonidae > Oncorhynchus > Oncorhynchus keta. The sequence goes on from NC_068428.1 coordinate 39,229,281, forward strand.
TAGTGCTATTTGGAGAAGAGACAGCTTAAAGGATACTAGTAACCACGTCAACATAAAGACTTGGAGATGACAGTTGGAAATGATAGATAACACGGCTCAGACCTTTGAGCTGTTTGGCGTAGCGCAGCAGGAACATGTAAGGATGTTCCACTTGCAGGTCAAACTTGATCGTCTGTAGCAGGATCCTCTCTAGAACCATAACCTCTTCCTGTTGATGGCGAAAATCCTATGATACATCCCAGGACCCAAACAAGAGCATAAAGTAAAGGAAACGCACAAGGGCTTTTTACACTACTATCAAACCGAGCTGTACTGAGCTGGCCTGGTTAAGCATTCAAACATAATTGAGAGAACTGTGCTGAAAAGGACAATGTGAAAAGTATAGCCTATTAAAACTAAATTATTGCCAACAATAGAAGGTTATATATATGGGGGCTCCTACCTTCCCAGATCCACATATTTTGCTGTGAAGAGAGAGTCATTAGATCATTTATTTTGGTTACTGTCCATATGAAGCTTGTTTTTGGTCACAGATCAGGGAACGGCTGAAGAATTGTGACATGTACCTACAGCTAACTCTGCAGATAGCAATACTGGGTGATTTGAAAAATAATAGTCAAAACGATAATATAATAATTTTAGCAACAAAAAAAAAAAATATATATATATATATATATATATAATTTACAATCCGTAGAAACTGATAGAAAGTTTCAGAACTTGTGAAGCATCACAGCACAGCTATTTGACAAATAGAAATCCAAAATGGATGGTGTTAATAGATAGATGGGAGGGTTTGAGGGGAGCTGAAGGTTGGGACTAATAAACAAGATATCAACTGTAAAACACACTGTGTCTGTAAAATGTATATAGGTTCAGAACTTCTGTGAAACAGCACAGTTAAAAATATATGGCAAATAGAAATCAAACTGGAAGGACACCAGAGAGAGACGGGAGAGGAAGGACACCAGAGAGAGACGGGAGAGGAGAGGAAGGACACCAGAGAGAGACGGGAGAGGAGAGGAAGGACACCAGAGAGAGACGGGAGAGGAGAGGAAGGACACCAGAGAGAGACGGGAGAGGAGAGGAAGGACACCAGAGAGAGACGGGAGAGGAGAGGAAGGACACCAGAGAGAGACGGGAGAGGAGAGGAAGGACACCAGAGAGAGACGGGAGAGGAGAGGAAGGACACCAGAGAGAGACGGGAGAGGAGAGGAAGGACACCAGAGAGAGACGGGAGAGGAGAGGAAGGACACCAGAGAGAGACGGGAGAGGAGAGGAAGGACACCAGAGAGAGACGGGAGAGGAGAGGAAGGACACCAGAGAGAGACGGGAGAGGAGAGGAAGGACACCAGAGAGAGACGGGAGAGGTAGAGGAAAGACACCAGAGAGAGACGGGAGAGGTAGAGGAAGGACACCAGAGAGAGACGGGAGAGGTAGAGGAAGGACACCAGAGAGAGACGGGAGAGGAGAGGAAGGACACCAGAGAGAGACGGGAGAGGTAGAGGAAGGACACCAGAGAGAGACGGGAGAGGTAGAGGAAGGACACCAGAGAGAGACGGGAGAGGTAGAGGAAGGACACCAGAAAGAGACGGGAGAGGTAGAGGAAGGACACCAGAGAGAGACGGGAGAGGTAGAGGAAGGACACCAGAGAGAGACGGGAGAGGTAGAGGAAGGACACCAGAGAGAGACGGGAGAGGTAGAGGAAGGACACCAGAGAGAGACGGGAGAGGTAGAGGAAGGACACCAGAAAGAGACGGGAGAGGTAGAGGAAGGACACCAGAGAGAGATGGGAGAGGTAGAGGAAGGACAGAAATAAAAACAAAATATAACTATCGTAAAATAGATTGTGTCTGTAAAGAAGGTATATAGTGTGTATAACCAGGAAGTAAAAGTGTTGTTGTTCATTAGTTTTCTCCAATCACAGGAGGGATGGCAGGGTGAGCGGAAAATAATAAAAGGAAACACATTTTCTAAAAGGTGTGTAATATATATATACTGTGTACACACACACCACACACACACACACACACACACACACACACACACACACACACACACACACACACACACTCTACCAGTCAAAGGTTTGGACACACCTTCTCATTCAAGGGTTTTTCTTTATTTTTACTATGTTCTACATAGAATAATAATGAAGACATCAAAACTATAAAATAACACATATGGAAACATGTAGTGTTCATTCCAGATAAATGTTATATTTAAGATTCTTCAAAAGTTGCCATCCTTTGTCTCGATGACAGCTTTGCACACTCTTGGCATTTTCTCAACCAGCTCCACAAGGTAGTCAACTGGAATGCATTTCAATCAACAGGTGTGCATTCTGCAGAGATACGCCATCCCATCTGGTTTGCACTTAAAGAGACCATCATTTGTTTTTCAACAGGACAATGACCCAACAAACCTACAGGCTGTGTAAGAGCTATTTGACCAAGAAGGAGAGTGATGGAGTGCTGCATCAGATGACCTAGCATCCACAATCACACGACCCCTCCCCGGGAGCCTCGTTTCACTGCCAAAAATAAAATTAAACAAATCTAGTGTTAATAACACAATGTCAAATACAGGCAGCCTAGTCAAATAATGAACATCCAATCACATTAACCGTTACTCTCTCACAGGAAACCTTCACTTGCTCAGACATTTCGAAACGAAACATGACAATTTGAAAAATAAGCCACGGGAGTTTGAGCGATAAATAAAGACTACTTCAAGTAGTAAGACATGTATAAAAGCAACAGATACCATTAATAAGAAGTGTCTTATATGGTGAGCTACCGAGTGGCTAGAACAGGCAAGCCCCATACTATTGTGGAGGACTTCATTCTTCCTGCTGCCACGGATATGGTTGGGACAATGCTGGGGGAAAAGGCCCAAAGAAACTATACAGACAATGCTGTCATCAAACAACACTGTTTCACGACGCATCAGTGACATGGCAGGAGATGTTTTGAAACAATTGCTGCTTCGTATACAAGCCAGTGAATTCTATGCGTTACAGCTGGATGAGTCAGATGTGGCAGGCCTGGTACAGCTCCTGGTATGTCTGTTACGTTTAGGGGGGTCAATTAAGGAAGACATCCTCTTCTGCAAACCACTGGAAACCAGGACAACAGAGGATATTTTTTGAAGTACTGGACAGCTTTGTGAGTTCAAATGGACTTTGGTGGTCAAGATGTGTTAGTATCTGTACTGATGGTGAAAAAGCCATGACAGGGAGACATAGTGGAGCGGTAATGCACGTGCAAGCAGTTGCTCTCGCTGCCACTTGGGTCACTACAGCATCCCCCGAGAGGCTCTTGCTGCCAAGGGAATGCCTGACAGCTTGAAATACATTTGGGACACTACAGCATCCACCTAGAGGCTCTTGCTGCCAAGGGAATGCCTGACAGCTTGAAATACATTTGGTCACTACAGCATCCACCTAGAGGCTCTTGCTGCCAAGGGAATGCCTGACAGCTTGAGATACATTTGGGACACTACAGCATCCACCTAGAGGCTCTTGCTGCCAAGGGAATGCCTGACAGCTTGAAATACATTTGGGACACTACAGCATCCACCTAGAGGCTCTTGCTGCCAAGGGAATGCCTGACAGCTTGAAATACATTTGGGACACTACAGCATCCACCTAGAGGCTATTGCTGCCAAGGGAATGCCTGACAGCTTGAAATACACTTGGGACACTACAGCATCCCCCGAGAGGCTCTTGCTGCCAAGGGAATGCCTGACAGCTTGAAATACATTTGGGACACTACAGCATCCACCGAGAGGCTCTTGCTGCCAAGGGATGGCCTGACAGCTTGAAATACATTTGGGACACTACAGCATCCACCTAGAGGCTCTTGCTGCCAAGGGAATGCCTGACAGCTTGAAATACATTTTGGACACTACAGTGAAAACGGTTCAAACAAGGCCCTTGAACTCTGGTGTATTTTCTGCATTGTGCAATGACATGGGTAGCGACCATGTGACGCTTTTACAACATACAGAACAGCGCTGGTTATCAAGGGGCAAAGTATTGACACGTTTTTTTTTTAATTGAGAGACTAGCTTAAAGTTTTCATTAGAGACCATAGTTTTCACTTGTCGGACCGCCTGCATGATGACCAGTTTCTCACTCGACTGGCCTATCTGGGTGATGTTTTATCTCACCTGAATGATCTGAATCTAGGATTACAGGGACTCTTCGCAACTATATTCACTGAGCGGGACAAAATTGAGGCTGATTAAGAAGTTGGAGCTCTTTTCTGTCTACATTAACAAGGACAACACACAGGTATTTCCATCATTGTATGATTTGTGTGCAAATTAACAAACTTACGGACAATGTCAAATGTGATATAGTGAATCACCTGAGTGAGCTGGGTGCGCAATTACACAGGTACTTTCCAGAAACGGATGACGTAAACAACTGGATTCGTTATCTCTTTCATGCCCAGCCTCCAGTCCACTTACCGATATCTGAACAAGAGTTCCTCATCGAAATTGCAACAAGCGGTTCTATGAAAATTTAATTTAAATCAGAAGCCACTGCCAGATTTCTGGATCGGTCTGCGCTCAGTTTCTTGCCTTGGCAAATCGCACTGTTAAGACACTGATGGCCTTTCCAACCATGTACCTATTGTGAGAGTGGATTCTCAGCCCTCACTAGAATGAAAACTAAATACAGGCACAGACTGTGTGTGGAAAATGATTTAAGACTGAGACTCTCTCCAATACAACCCAACATTGCAGAGTTATGTGGATCCTTTCAAGCACACCCTTCTCATTAACCTGTGGTGAGTTATTCACCATTTTTGATGAACAAATAAGATTTTATCTAGAAGATGGCTAAATAAAAAGCTAAATTATTGATTATTATTATTTGTGCCTTGGTCCTATAACAGCTCTTGGTCACTTCTCACGAGCTGGGCTGTGACAAAACTCACACTCACTCTTATGTTTAATAAATGTATCGTATAGTGTGTGTGTGTGTGTGTGTGTGTGTGTGTGTGTGTGTGTGTGTGTGTGTGTGTGTGTGTGTGTGTGTGGTGGCAGGCTTACAATAATGGCAAAAAAACATTTGAGAGTGTGCTGACCCTGGTGCTAGAGGGGGTACACCTGGAGGTTGAATGTTTGAAGGGGTACGGGACTATAACAAGTTTGAGAACCACTGGGTCTACCTTATCAAAAGCTTTGACCAAGTCAATAAAAATAGCAGCACAACATTGCTTAGAATCAAGGCCAATGGTGACGTCATTCAGGACCTTTAAGGTTGCAGTGACACATCCATAACTAGAGTGGAAACCAGATTGCATACCAGAGAGAATACTATATAAATCAAGAAAGCCAGTCAGTCGATTATTGCCAAGTTTTTCCAACACGTTTGATAAACAAGGCAAAATAGAAATAGGCCTATCACAGTTAGGATCAGCTTGATCGCCCCCTTTAAATAAAGGATGAACCGTGGCTTCCTTCCAAGCAATGGAAGCCTCCCCAGAGAGGGGAGACAGGTTAAAGGTTAGAGATAGGCATGGTGATGATAGGGGCAGCAACATTGAAAAGAAGAAAGGGTCTAAACTATGTGACCCAGATGTTTTTTGGGGGGGTTAAGTTTAAGGAGCTCCTTCAGCACCTCGGATTCAGTGACCACCTGCAGGGAGAAACTTTGTAGCGGGCAGGTGAAAAATAGGGAGATGCATCGGGGCTTGTCACATTAGAAGGGGTGGGAGACGAGGAAATGTTGGACGGGCAAGGAGGCATGGCTGAGTCAAATAGGAATCCTGACTTAATTAAGTTGTGATTAAAAGCTCAGCCATGTGCTTGTTAGTAACAACCACATCAACTTTAAGGGACATGGGCAGCTGTGAGGAAGAGAGTTTATTCTCCAGGTCATTAACGGTTTTCCAGAACTTCTTGGCTTTAAACCCACAGAGAGAGAACTGCTCCTTAAAGTAACGAACTTTGGCCTTCCGGATAGCCTGAGTGCACTTATTTCTCATTTTCCTGAAGGAGAGCCAGTCAGCCTGAGTATGCGTGTGCCGAGCCTTTCGCCAAATGGAATTCTTGAGGTGGAGTAACTCTGCCAGATGACGGTCGAACCAGGGGCTGAACCTGTTTTTAGTTCTCATTTTCATTATGAGGGAGAGTTTAAACAATACCACTGAAAATAAAATATAGGGTCCAAGTGTCTTCGACAGATTGACAGTGTTGATCAAGCTGATTTTATACCAATTTACAGAGGCCAGATCATGAACGTAGGCTTGCTCATTAAAGTTTTTTTTTTTACCAAGCGTCTATGACAAATCGGGACAGGTCGTTTCACTGAGAAGCCATTACGAACACAGGCTGTATAACAGTGATCACTACAGAAAACACCAGACTGATACCTATCAGGATTATTTGTGAAGATAACATCAAGGAGAGTAGCCTTTTCTGGGTGTTTGGAGTCATACCTTGTGGGATTGGTAATAATGTGAGAAAGATTTAGGGAGTCCCATTGCTTTAGGACTTGGTCAGGTAGTTTAAGCATGTCCCAGTTTAGGTCACCTAGCAGGACACATTCAGAATTAGTGTAAGGGGCCAGGAGAGAGCTTTAGGGCAGGTGGGGTACAGGCCAGTGCCGAAAAAGATTGTAACCAGAAAAGTTAAAAATCAAATCAATTTATATAGCCCTTCATACATCAGCTGATATCTCAAAGTGCTGTACAGAAACCCAGCCTAAAACCCCAAACAGCAAGCAATGCAGGTGTAGAAGCACGAAGTTAGCATCAGTATTCAAAACACTCTTCCTTAACCACATCTCAGTACTGACCAACACATCTGGATTGGAGCTGTGTACTTTCAATTGATCCATTTTAGGTAATAAGCTTCTAGTGTTAACGTGCAGAAAACCCAGGCTTTTACGAGAGCAGAAATCAGTGAAGCAGATAGTGCACGAGTCAGAATTGGGGCTAGCAACAGTAGATGGGTCAGGGTGTACATGCACATTTCCAGATATCATCAGCAGTAATACAGTCAAGGCACGGCAGAGGACAGGGAGAGCTCTGCAGTGCTGATTTATGCATTAGATGGCAACAAGATCATATTGTACACCAATTTCAACAGGTAACATGAATACAAAGCTGGTGAGAGGTGGTTGGAATGGGAGGCCAAAAATCTATGTAACCAATAGAGTCAGAGTCCCGAGTGTGGGAACAAACAGTCTGTCCCATCCTCAACAAAGCATGCTGCAGGAGTCTTGAGGCAAATAGCTAAATGAACAAATACAAAATAATGACTTGGGGCCATTTTAAGTTCAGAGTCACTCGCTCCAACAGTGCCTGTGTGCTGGAGGGAGTAGGTGTCACACCCACTTGGGAGAAGCTTTTATTTCTGGGGACAGATTTGTAGAAAATGCCAGAGGATTGTCTCTGAACAGCGGAAGAGGGCTTGTGAGACGCCATGTTGGGCTCAAAGGCCTCGACACCTCTCACTTCACACCTCAGTGCTAATTTAAGTTGTATCTGGTCTGTCTCCGTTTCCAGGTTGGATGGTGTCCTCAGGTCTCTGCTGTGTGTTTGCCAGATAACCCTCTGTATAGCTTAGAAAAAGGAAACCTTGGTCGTAGTAATCCATCCAGGTCATTTTGTCCAAAATTAGGTTGTAGGTTTGGAGTTTTGAATTGGAGTGAAGGTTATGTTGTGGACGGTAGCATCCTGTACATGTCCCTGCCGAAAAATCCAAGTTTATCTAACTCCAAATCTATATTTTTGTAAAAAAAAATATTTAAAAAAACATGCTGAAAAGATCACATGCAGCTTTGTCTATCACTCTCCCTCCCTCCCTGTCTTGGCTGTGTCCTTAGGGTCGTTGTCCTGTTGGAAGGTGAACCTTCGCCCCAGTCTGAGGTCTTGAGCAGGTTTTCATCAAGAATCTCTCTGTACTTTGCTCTGTTCATCTTTCCCTTGATCCTGACTAGTCTCCCAGTCCCTGCAGCTAAAATACATCCCACAACATGCTGCTGCCACCACCATTCTTCACCGTAGAGATGGTGCCAGGTTTCCTCCAGATGTGACGCTTGGCATTCAGGCCAAATAGTTCAATCATGGTTTCATCAGAACAGAGAATCTTGTTTCTCATGGTCTGAGAGTCTTTAGGTGCCTTTTGGCAAACTCCAAGCTGACTGTCATGTGCCTTTTACTGAGGAGTGGCTTCTGTCAGCACACTACCATAAAGGCCTGATTGGTGGAGTGCTGTAGAGATGGTTGTCTTTCTGGAAGGTTCTCCCATTTCCACAGAGGACCTTGAGAGCGCTATCAGAGTGACTATAGGGTTCTTGGTCACCTCCCTGACCAAGGCCCTTCTCCCCCGATTGCCCAGTTTAGCCTGCAGTTAGTTCTAGGAAGAGTCTTGGTGGTTCCAAACTTCTTCCATTGAAGAATGATGGAGGTCACTATGTTCCTGGGGACCTTCAATGGTGCACACGTTTTTTGGCATCCTTCCCCAGATCTGTGCCTCGACACAATCCTGTCTCTGCACTCTATGGACAATTTCTTCGACCTCATGGCTTGGGTTTTTGCTCTGACATGCACTGTCAACTGTGGGACTTTATATAGACAGGTGTGTGCCTTTCCAAATCATGTCCAATCAATTTAAATTGACCAATGGTGGACTCCAATTAAGTTGTAGAAAAGGATGATCAATGGAAACAGGACGCACCTGAGCTCAATTTCAAGTCTCATAGCAAAGGGTCTGAATACTTATTTAATAAGTTATCTTTTTTTATTTATAATACATTTGAAAAACTGTCTGAAAGCCTGTTTTCACTTTTTCCATTATGGGGTATTGTGTGTGTATTGCTGAATATTTTATTTGTTATTTAACCTCTTGAAGCTAGGGGGCACTATTTTTATGTTTGGAAAAATAACGTTCCCAAAGTAAATTGCCTATTTCTGAGGACCAGATGCTAGAATATGCAGATAATTGACAGATTAGGATAGAAAACACTCTAAAGTTTCCAAAACTGTCAATTTTGTCTGTGAGTTAAACAGAACTGATATTGCAGGCTAAAGCCTGAGGACAATCCAATCAGGAAGTGCCCCTGTTTTTGAAACCTCTGTTGTCATGCATCCCTATTGCCCATTTAAAGGGATATCAACCATATTCCTTTTCTATGGCTTCCCTAAGGTGTCAACAGCCTTTAGACATAGTTTCAGGCTTTTATTTTGAAGAATGAGTGTGAACGACCACATTGCGTAAGTGGATAGGTGGGGGTTCTCAGAGTGAGTTGTGCACAAAAGAGAAAGGTGGCCATTGTTACTCCCGGTCCTAGTGAAAGGCCAACTGTCCCGGTTGATATATTATCTAATAGATATTTGAAAAACACCCTGAGGATTGATTATAAAAAACATTTGACATTTTTCTGTGGACATTATGGATATAATTTGGAATTTTTGTCTGCGTTGTCGTGAATATTTTCTAGTAATATTATTTGACTGTGGCGCTATGCTATTCAGCGTTGCTGATTACAATTATACACGATCCGGGATAGGTGGTTCAGAGAGGTTGATCAATTTTAGAATAAGGCTGTAACGTAACAAAATGTGGAAAAAGTCAAGGGGTCTGAATACTTTCCGAATGCAATGTGCAATAAACAACTACCGGTCAAAAGTTTTAGAACACCTACTCATTCAAGGGTTTGAAACTATGAAATAACCCAGGTGGTGAGGGTAGGCAACAACATCTCCACCCCGCTGATCCTCAACACTGGGGCCCCACAAGGGTGCGTTCTGAGCCCTCTCCTGTACTCCCTGTTCACCCACGACTGCGTGGCCACGCACGCCTCCAATTCAATCATCAAGTTTGCAGACGACACAACAGTGGTAGGCTTGATTACCATCAACGACACGACGAGACGGCCTACAGGGATGAGGTGAGGGCCCTCGGAGTGTGGTGTCAGGAAAATAACCTCACACTCAACGTCAACAAAACTAAGGAGATGATTGTGGACTTCAGGAAACAGCAGAGGGAACACCCCCCTATCCACATCGATGGAACAGTAGTGGAGAGGGTAGTAAGTTTTAAGTTCCTTGGCGTACACATCACAGACAAACTGAATTGGTCCACCCACACAGATAGCATCGCGAAGAAGGCGCAGCAGCGCCTCTTCAACCTCAGGAGGCTGAAGAAATTCGGCTTGTCACCAAAAGCACTCACAAACTTCTACAGATGCACAATCGAGAGCATCCTGTCGGGCTGTATCACCGCCTTGTACGGCAACTGCTCCGCCCACAACCGTAAGGCTCTCCAGAGGGTAGTGAGGTCTGCACAACGCATCACCGGGGGCAAACTACCTGCCCTCTAGGACACCTACACCACCCGATGTCACAGGAAGGCCAAAAAGATCATCAAGGACAACAACCATCCGAACCACTGCCTGTTCACCCCGCTATCATCCAGAAGGCGAGGTCATTACAGGTGCATCAAAGCTGGGACCGAGAGATTGAAAAACAGCTTCTATCTCAAAGCCATCAGACTGTTAAACAGCCACCACTAACATTGAGTGGCTGCTGCCAACACACCGAATCAACTCCAGCCACTTTAATAATGGGAATTGATGGGAAATGATGTCAAATATATCACTAGCCACTTTAAACAATGCTATCTAATATAATGTTTACATACCCTACATTATTCATCTCATATCTATACGTATATACTGTACTCTATATAATCTACTGCCAGCAGTTTGGTTCAGCACGTGTAGAAAGTGTACCAGTAAACATAGCAGGACTTCACTGTACCTACAAACAGAGGGAGAAGTGAATGAACTAAGACACATCTCACCTTTGGGTCGTCTCCAAACTGGGCAAACTGTACGTCGTTCAGTAAGCTGCGAGCCGTCTTGATGATGTCTTTACATTTCTTAGGAGTCTCCTCCACTTTCCCAGCCAAGAAGAGACAACACGCACCAGTCACCTGTAGATACACAAGTCTCACACTATGTAATACCAAGACATTAGGCAGTACCACCTGTCACCTGTAGATACACAATACACAAGTCTCACACTATGTAATACCAAGACATTAGGCAGTACCACCTGTCACCTGTAGACACACAATACACAAGTCTCACACATTAGGCAGTACCTTTAAGAATGCACCACAGATTGAAGTTGACAACATGACTGTGTTCAATTATTTTGATTGTTGAGGGCAAATTGTAAAAGTGTAGCATTGTAAGTCGCTTTGGATAAGAGTTTCTGCTAAATGTAAATACTCACATATCTGGGGAACTGTTTGAAAGAGTGAAACATGTAGAAGCGGTGGAAGTAGATGATACCTGTTGCCAAGGTGTCATAATGTCTGATGACAGAGTTGAGGGTGAAACTCGACAAAGCCACATTACTTTAGGTGAAATCAAAAAAATCGTGCTAACTTTCTGACACACAGAAAATGATCAACCAGATGACGAGGCTATGACATGACTGTGTCAAATGTTGCATGTAAAAGGATACAGTCCGAGTCTGGTCCCCACATCGAAGATGAACCGGGCCCCCTCCCTGCGGTACCGGGCCTCTGTGGCTGGGTCCAGGCCCTCAGACTGGGACGGGGTGTGGGCCAGGTCCTTCTTGTCCCAGTACCAGCATGGCTTGATATGGTCAAGGAAGGCCTGACCACTGGAGGGGTGGTTGTTTTCCTTCATCTGGTGAGAAGAGGATGATGGACCCGCTGAACTAGAAGACTGGCAAAGGAGGGGGATGAAAACGGGATGATTCACAGCGAAGACAGCATGAATTAATGGTGTAGAGTATTGTCCTATATGATGAAGAAATCGGTTGCTAGTTAGCTTGCTAAAGTTGTCATCCATCTTATTTTACAGTAGCTAGAAACTGTTTGGGAAGTTAAACTAATAAATACGTCGTGGTAGTAGCCATTGAATTCATAATATTAAATGAGGGTTTATATTACTTAACTATAGCTACAGAGCTAGGTAGCTAACAGGATGAGGGGCATGGATTACCTACATGGAAGAAATAACAGTTTTGACAATATCTATTTGATCTCTCTGACCACAGTTGAAAGCCTGTGCTAAATAACGTTGTTGTAAGCTAACGTTACTTAACTAACTACCTTTCAGGCCGAAGTTGCAAGTTAGCTACTATAGCTAACTAACTTGGTAAAACTAACTTGGTAAAACTAACTTTAGCTAATGTTAGCTTGCACTCCCTGACCGTTCAATCAGTCCAAAACACACGCATGTCAAACGTAGGTTGTCTAAAATCTGAAAGAAGGACGCCTACCTTTATCATGTAGGCTTTATAATGAGTAACAATATCAACAATCGATTAAATAATCGTTTTATATTTAGACTGAATTAGTCACCGACAACAGTCTCCATTGTAACATGGGCGCCGCCATTTTTGTTATACGTCAGATGCCGGTGATGGTTTTTATTATTATTATTATGAAAAATAGCACAAATTCTATAACAGAAATATACAGACAAGAGTGCATAAACCAAACGTAGACAGGGGTATTTCATGTAAAAAAAAAATTGTCAAAAAGTTTTATGGTACAAACGGCATTTTTTTTGTTTTTTACATTTACTGATCATTTCAAACTAATGTTTCTGTAAAGGTTCTCCGCCAACTTCATCTTATGGATAATAAAAATAATAAAATTAACAATGAAAATTAAATAAAGGTCCAGCCGGTTTGAGGAGTTGTGTGCGTGGAATATGGTGTAATTGCAGACCGAAATCTCGGGCGTTTCTTGATGTGTTGTGGATAGTTTCCGTGGTCAGTTCCGCTGTTATGAGACGGTTGGTTTCCAGACACAGATGATTTGTTTACATAGCAGATTAGAATAATTTAAGTGGCAGGTTAGGGTAATTAGCGTGGCAGGTTAGGAGACTGTAGTCAATAGGTGTAACTTGATATCAAGAAACGCCTATATTAGAAAACACCCACAATTGCCTTCTGCCATGACACTGTTTCTCTATGCACACACGACACAATAGTGATAAATGTGGACAAAAATGTTCCACTAGAGGGCGAGAGAGAACTACTAATGTTGATGACCCCTCTACTTCTCCACTTGGAGGAGCTCAATGGACATTCAGAATTCATGAATGGATGGATGCATGAATGAATCTTTGCATTAATAAATTCATTCATAGGTAAATGAGTGTTCGCATAATTTTCTATAATTTTAGTGGGAAAAACAACAGAGTCACGGTGCACAATCACGTTTTAGAGATTAGGCTGATACAGCAGTCCATATTGGGCCATGTGTTTGTGCTCATAATTTCAGAGTTGACTCGAATGGCGAAACTCAAACTCTTACTGCAATTCATGTGGAATTCATATGTTCAATGTGGTTTATTATGTTCCTTTTCTGCAACACCAATTGCCCGCAGGGACAATAAACTTGAAACTTGAACGTGATTTCCCCATCACTCAAGTTTCAGTCCAAAAATATCATCAGATTTTATTTTCTCCTGAAATCTGTATTTGGTTGAAGGAAGGAGATACATTTCTCCTGTCACAACTAATGTGTATAGTTTTGTGTGTAAGAACATGAGGCAATAGGCTCTCTACCACCACTAGGCTCTCTACCACCACTAGGCTCTCTACCACCACTAGGCTCTCTACCACCACTAGGCTCTCTACCACCACTAGGCTCTCTACCACCACTAGGCTCTCTACCACCACTAGGCTCTCTACCACCACTAGGCTCTCTACCACCTAGGCTCTCTACCACCACTAGGCTCTCTACCACCAATAGGCTCTCTACCACCAATAGGCTCTCTACCACCACTAGGCTCTCTACCACCACTAGGCTCTCTACCACCACTAGGCTCTCTACCACCAATAGGCTCTCTACCACCACTAGGCTTTCTACCCACCAATAGGCTCTCTACCACCAATAGGCTCTCTACCACCAATAGGCTCTCTACCACCACTAGGCTTTCTACCCACCAATAGGCTCTCTACCACCAATAGGCTCTCTACCACCAATAGGCTCTCTACCACCAATAGGCTCTCTTCCCACGCACGCACACACACACACACACACACACACACACACACACACACACACACACACACACACACACACACACACACACACACAAACACAGTACATAAATCATCTCATGAATAATAAACTCCTATCTCTATAAGTTTTTTATTTTTTATTTTTTTTTACAATCTCTAGGACCCATTTCTCAATACTTAGGTCGCTTTTTCAAAACTCTTCACAAAGTGAGCACAACAGCAGTCTGTGTGGGCTAAACTGTGGATCATTTTTCATGGCTTTGGCACAAAATGCATTCAGTGACTACATCTTTCAATTTTCATGAACTTTTGTCTCACTCAGACACAACCACCCCCAAAACTATGTACCGACAGGCCAATTTGCACATTGTTTACATACTCTTTTCAAAACTGTTAAACTTAAGTTCAAACCTAAAACAACATTGAATAAGACATTTCTACAGTAATACCATATTGAAATACAGTATATTCCACATCTAAAAAATGAAATACAATCAAAACAATTAGACCAACCACAGCTAATTCCCATTGTAGCTGAACACCTCCCCAGGTGTTAGTCTTTCAATTACATTACCATCTATACAAAAGGGGACATTTTAGGAATAATGCTGTACTGTAATGTAAACATGGACCCAGACAGAGAGAGAGAAGTGGCTGACAGAGGAAGAATAGTGGCTGGGAGAGGAAGAATAGTGGCTGGGAGAGGGAGAGGAGTACGTATGCGTGGTGGAAGAAGACTGAGAGGAAGATCAAGAGCTGTAGTCTCAGATGAGATTAGGGCTACTATAATTGATCATGTAATAAATCATGGTCTATCAATGAGAGAGGCTGGTCTGAGAGTGCAGCCAAATCTGCAACACTCAACACTGGCATCTATTGTGAGAAATGTCCAGCAACACAACAGGTAAGATGTGCATTCTTCAAGGGCATCTGACTGAAACATTACAGAAGTCAATTGAGCAAAGCCTCCAAACCCACTTGTGTGTAATTGTTTTTGTATTTCTACTTAGGACCCAACGGTTACCTCCCACAGGCGGGAGAGGTAGGATTTTCACTGCTGTGGTCAACAGAAACAAAGGCATAAAACTCAGAGATTCGGGACGAGTGTTGGCACAATGTAACCATAACAACTATTTCTAGAGTCCTGAAACAACATAAAGTCAGGATGAAGCAGTTGTACACTGTCCCCTTGGAGAGGAACTCTGAACGAGTCAAGCAACTCAGGAACCAATATGTCCAGGTAAGATGACTATTGTCAAGGCTCTCGTCGTAATGAGGATCGGACCAAAACGCAGAATCGGAGGTGTTCATGATTCTTTATTAACAAAAACACTTGAACAAAATAATAAAGTGAAAGAAAAAAAAATGAAACAGTTTTGTAAGGTGCATAAACTATACAGAAAACAACTACCCACAAAACACAGGTGGGAAAAGGCTGCCTAAGTACGATTCCCAATCAGAGACAACGATAGACAGCTGTCCCTGATTGAGAGCCATACCCGGCCAAAACATAGAAATAAAGAAACTAGAATGCCCACCCTAGTCACACCCTGGCCGAACCAAAATAGAGAATAAAAGCCTCTCTATGGCCAGGGCGTGACAACTATAAAATACAGAACTGGTTTTGAACTAAACCAAACAGGGCAGAGACACACAATGGCATGTTTTTAGGTATAATGTAAACTACCGTAATAGCCTAACTCTTATGTTGCCTTGTGGATTTATTTTAGAGAGTCATTGAGATTGAAACCAGGCAAACACCCCACATGTTCATCTTTGTGGATGAGGCTGGTTTCAACCTGGCCAAAACATGGCTGTGAGGAAGGAATGTGATTGGACAAAGATCCACAGTGGATGTCCTGGGCCAGAGGGGTGCCGACATCATAATGTGTCCAGCAATATCCTCTGATGGATGGCTTTTACACAAACCGCTAACTGGCCCGTACAACACAGAGCGTCTCATTTCATTCCTGGATGACCTCTATGGAAGGGTCGTGTCAGGTTTTAAAAACATTTAACCTTTATTTAACCAGGCAAGTCAGTTAAGAAAAAATGCTTATTTTCAATGACGGCCTAGGAACAGTGGGTTAACTGCTTGGTAAGGGGCAGAACAACAGATTAGTACCTTGTTAGCTCGGGGGTTTGAACTTGCAACCTTCTGGTTCCTAGTCCAACTCTCTAACCACTAGGCTACCCTGCCGGGTTGCAGTGAGGTGAAATCGGCCAACATTTGTAATTGTATGGGACAATGTGGAATTTTCCCACTCCCGTGCAGTCACAGAGTGGTTTACAGCCCATCCCAGGATGGTGTCACTTTTCCTCCTTCCTTACTCTCCATTCCTCAACCCCATAGAGGAATTATTTTCCTCATGGAGGTGGAAGGTTTATGACCAGCATCCACATCATCAAATGTCCCTCCTGGACGCAATGAACGCTGGATGCCTGGACATATCTGCAGAAGATTGCCAGGCGTGGACCAGGCATGCCAAAATATTCTTTCCTAGGTGTGTTGCCCAAGATGACATAAGATGTGATGTGGATGAGAACCTGTGGCCCAATGCAGAAGACAGGGTTGACTAGCATTGCTACTGTATCTGTATCGGTAGATGGTGTATATACAAATTATTGTATTGTGGAATCGCTCAATGCCATAAAACATATTGAAGCATGTTGCATCAAAACTGATTCATTCCTGTAACATTTACTGCAGTGAATTGTAAACAGTAGAGAGGTGTCATTCTTGTTTTGTAAAGAAATTTGACAAAAGAAAACATTGTGTAACGCTACCTGTTGTTAGTGTTGTTTAGGTCATTGTTTTATGAGTGACAACGTGTGCTTGTTGGGTGACAACCTCTGCTAGTGTTACGGAAGAACGAGTTGATTTGAGACAAGTATAAAGTGTTTTGGTAGTTTTAAGGGCATTTTGGATGTGATATTAACTGCTGTGCCAAGCTGAAAGTTGATTAGGAGAACTGTGTGAAGAGTTTTGAAAAAGTGACCTAAGTATTGAGAAATTGGTCCTAGCTGTAATGTTAAAATAGTTCATCATGTTAAAATAGGTCATAATAATAAAATAGTGCAAGGGAGAATATGGTAGACGGTCGCTGTCAAAAAGTGATTGATAAGCTATTCCTGTCCTGTGTTTATGTCCTTTTAAGGACATCCAATGTTTGAAATAAAAAAGTAATGGCCTGATTGATGTTTGGTGACCTTATTGAACTGAAAGAACATGTTTTTGAAAAATGTTAAACATTTGGGAATTTTTGGTAGTGAACTTATGGAGCTGCTGTGTATCTTGTGACCCCTTGTATATGAAAAAGTAATTTACGAGGTAGGTCTGCCTGAGTATACGTAAGAGTTAAACACAGTTATGTCTCCATGACAAGACAGATAAATGTCTACATAAAACATGTCTCGTTTCATGACCAAGACTTGCTCTAGGTCAGATCGAACAGGCCCTGAGTGGAACATCCTGGGACACATTGGGAGAGATAAGATGTCAGATCGAACAGGCCCTGAGTGGAACATCCTGTCCATTGGGAGAGATAATGTCTATGTCAGGACAGGCCCTGAGTGGAACATCCTGGGTACACATTGGGAGAGATAAGACTTGCTCTAGGTCAGATAAGACTTTCTCTAGGTCAGATCGAACAGGCCCTGAGTGGAACATCCTGGGTACGCATTGGGAGAGATAAGACTTGCTCTAGGTCAGATCGAACAGGCCCTGAGTGGAACATCCTGGGTACGCTTTGGGAGAGATAAGACTTGCTCTAGGTCAGATCGAACAGGCCCTGAGTGGAACATCCTGGGTACACATTGGGAGAGATAAGACTTGCTCTAGGTCAGATCGAACAGGCCCTGAGTGGAACATCCTGGGTACGCATTGGGAGAGATAAGACTTGCTCTAGGTCAGATCGAACAGGCCCTGAGTGGAACATCCTGGGTACGCATTGGGAGAGATAAGATAAGACTTGCTCATCCTGGGTACACTTGATCAGATCGAACAGACCCTGAGTGGAACAGTACGCTTTGGGAGAGATAAGACTTGCTCTAGGTCAGTCGAACAGGCCCTGAGTGGGAACAGGCCCTGAGTGGAACATCCTGGGTACGCATTGGGAGAGATAAGACTTGCTCTAGGTCAGATCGAACAGGCCCTGAGTGGAACATCCTGGGTACACATTGGAAGAGGACGTCTACGGGCCAGATGATTTGAAAGTCAAGAATCTCTTCAGTCGCATAGAGTCCAGACTCCAAAAGTGACAATTGTAGGTTGTTGTGAATTCAATAGCTCACATCAGTTAGTTAGTATGTATCTTCAAAAGCACACACAGAAGTGAATTATTTTGTGCCTGTCTTCAGCTTCAGGTGAGGAGATTCCTTTAAAGTGCTTGATATGATGAAATAAGTACAGAAGTTTCTCCACCACCGTGAATATAGTATACGTAGATGGTCCATTCTGTCCTCAGGTCATAACTTGGGCTTAACGGCAAGAAGGTTGATCTATCGTGGAAAAGAAAACATGCCCAAACCTGGAAGGCCCTGGAGATCCAGTGTGGAAGAGACATTGTCTGAGCCACTCACAGCTTGAAGATGGGGATTTGGAGACTGATGGGGGTGTTGGGGCCCTTCTCAAGGCCTTTTTCTCTAAGAGGAATTAAATATAAATTATGCATGTAAACATGTATTGTAGTAGTAAAGTGCAGTATTGTAAAATAATTGTAATATGTCTGCAATTATGTACTGAAGTTTTAGAAAACAAATAACGTTTTCTTTAAAAAATAAATAATTTACCATTAATTAGTATAACCCTCGTTGGGGTGTGTGTGACACCAGGCTAGGATGCACAGTTGGGGTCAGAGGTTACAAGCAAACGAGGGCCCTGAAAATATCAAAAACACTTTAAAAAAACAGTCTTTCCTACAACAACATATTTATACATATAAACATTTAATGGGTAATAATGTGTAGTCAATTAGGCACAAACGTTTTAGAAAAAAATAAAGGGTTTTTAAAAATAATTTACAATTAAGGAATGACAGCTCTCTTCCTCCAAGGGTGTGTGTGTGTGTGTGTGTGTGTGTGTGTGTGTGTGTGTGTGCGTGCGTGCGTGCGTGCGTGCGTGCGTGCGTGTGTGAGAGAGAGAGAGAGAGAGAGGCAGGCTGCATGGTCGGGTCAGGTTACATGTAGAGAGGTACAGAGAGAGAGAGATCCTCTGAATAGGAGCAAATACTTATTTCTCTCTAAGAACACATTTAAAAAACAGTAATTCCTACAAAATAATAATTGTAATATGTAGGCATTTTCGTAGTTACATTTTTGAATAAAATAAAAAGGGTTTAAATGTTATTTTACCTTTAATGAATGACAGCTCTTCTTCTGGCCCTCTGGGTGTGTGAGGCTTGGTGGCAGGAAAAAAAGCAGAGAGGGTCAAACATTTTTTTTAAAAACAGTCCACCAAAACATATTTATACATAAACACATAACGTGTAGTATTGAATAAGAATTTGCATGTTTAATAGAAAGGTTTTGTAAAAAAAAAGCATTGTTGTAGTTTAATATTGCACAGTACACTTTTTAATGATTGTAATATGTAAGCATTTTGGTAGTAACATTTTTGAAAAAATAAAAATGCTTTCAAATGTAATTTACCTTCAATGAATTAAATATCTCTGTCTGTCTCCCCGATCTGTTTCTCTCTATCTCTACACAAGAGCCATCCGGTCCTGGTGGATGTGTGTGTGTGTCTGAGCATGTGTGGTGTGTCTCTGAAAACAACTGTCTGAAAAACTGTCACAAGGGATGAAGCTGGAGAGACGAAGCAGGTACGAGGAGTAAAACAGTTAATAAAGAACGGGCATGGAACGAGACAGGAACAGGAACAGGAACAGCGTCAGCGTCAGCAAACAAGTAACACAAACAAAAGACAATCAATGCAGCAGCAGGGAACAGAGCTGGGGAACTGACAAATATAGAGGAGGAAATAAACAGACGATGAGAGTCCAGGTGAGTCGCGTGACGAGGGAAGGCAGGTGTGCGTGATAGATGATAGAAGTGAGTGATGCAGCCTGGCGCCCTCAACTGGCAGAGGGGGGGAAGAGCGGGAGCAGACGTGACAGAAACAGTTGTGTCCAAGGCCTACGAGGATGTCCCGACCTCTGCCCCCCCATTGGTGTGAACGTGTAAATATGTGTCTTTGAACCAATGTTTTTTTTTAAACCTGTCTAACCTTTAGCCTTTTTAAAAAGAGCTCTCATCAAATCCATATAAATATGAACAGTCAACAGGTTGGCCCTTACAAAATAGGTCACTATAAGTACATAAGGGTCCCCCCAAACAACTTATTTTTCTCGAAGTGAGGTCCTCTGGGATTGTCCGAGGATGTCTGGGGTGTCCAAGGATGGAATGTACTGTGTATGTCTCCGTCAATCACACCCTCCACATTGAAAGGGTGGGCCCATTTCTATGCTGACCTAAACAGATCCATTTCACCCCCTTAATAACCTTTTACTGCAGTGGGCTAAAAAGGGGCACACAGAGTGTTTCTTGGTGGTCTTAAACAAATCTATTGTGAAACAAATGTATACACTTCATACACATGGTTTGGGGCTTCAAAAATAACCGTAACGTCAGATATGATTTAAATGATTCATTTTTTGAGTTTTCAACCCAATATGACACTATAAGTACTTCACAGAAATGTAACAAAACACCTATTGTGTTTATTGAGGTGTACACTGAGAGGCTCAGTTGGTCAATATTCTTCAACATGGGCCCCAAAAATGGAGCAGAAATCTTATACCAACCTATCTCTACAGACATTTACCAGAACAAGGCCTTGGAGGCCACTATAGTGTGCAAAAATCTCTACAAAATGTTGCATATTTAAGCATCTTTATTTTAACGAGTTTTAATGACTCCAACCTAAGTGTATGTAAACTTCTGACTTCAACTGTATATACAGAGGGGTACCGCTACAGAGTCAATGCACGGGGGCACTGGTTATAGTTGAGGTAATATGTACATGTAGGTAAAGTTATTAAAGTGACTATGAATAGATGGGAACAACAGAGAGTAGCAGCTCTGTATCAGAGAGGGAGAGGTGGGGGCAATGCAACTAGTCCGGGTAGCCATTTGATTAGATTTTCAGGAGTCTTATGGATTGGGGGTAGAAGCTGTTTAGAAGCCTCTTGGACCTAGACTTGGCGCTCCGGTACCATGCGGTAGCAGAGAGAACAGTAATGACACGGATGGCTGGAGTCTTTGACCATTTTTAGGGCCTTCTTCTGACACCGCCTGGCTGGTATAGAAGTCCTGGATGGCAGGAAGCTTGGCCCCAGTGATGTTTTAGGCCGTTCGCACTACCCTCCGTAGTGCCTTGCAGTCGGGGACCAAGCAGTTGCCACACCTGGCAGTGATGCAACCACGATGGTGCAGCTGTAGAACCATTTGAGGATGTCTACTGAGGTGGAATAGGTTTTGTTGTGTCCTTTTGTTGTGCCCTCTTCACGACTGTCTTGGTGTGCTTGGTGTGCTTGGACCATGTTAGTTTAGTTGAAACTCTCAACCTGCTCCACTGCATCCCTGTCGATGAGAATGGGGGCGTGCTCGGTCCTCTTTTTCCTGTAGTCCACAATCATCTCCTTTGTCTTGATCATGTTGAAGGAGAGATTGTTGTCCTGCCACCACACGGCCAGTTCTCTGACCTCTTCCCTATAGGCTGTCTCGTCGTTGTCGGTGATCAGGCCTACCACTGTTGTGTCATGGCAAACTTAATGATGGTGTTGGAGTCGTGCCTTGGTGTGCAGTCATGAGTGAACAGGGAGTACAGGAGGGGACTGAGCACGCACCCATGAGGGGCCCCTGTGTAGAGGATCAGTGTGGCGGATGTGTTGTTACCTACCCTTACCACCTGGGGGCGGCCCGTCAGGAAGTCCAGGATCAGTTGCAGAGGGAGGTGTTAAGTCCCAGGGTCCTTAGCTTATTAATGAGCTTCGAGGGCAGTATGGTGTTGAATGCTGAGCTGTAGTCAATGAATAGCATTCTCACATAGGTGTTCCTTTTGTCCAGGTTGGAAAGGGCAGTGTGGAGTGCAATAGAGATTGCATCATCTGTGGATCTGTTGGGGCGGTATGCAAATTGGAGTGGGTCTAGGGTTTCTGGGATAATGGTGTTGATGTGAGCCATGACCAGCCTTTCAAAGCACTTCATGGCTACAGACGTGAGTACTACGGGTCAGTCGTCATTTAGGCAGGTTACCTTAGTGTTCTTGCGGCCTTGCGAATATGAATATTGACCTGTTTAAAGGTCTTACTCATATCGGCTGTGGAGAGCGTGATCACAGTCTTCCGGAGCAGCTGGTGCTCTCATGCACGTTTCAGTGTTATTTTCCTTGAAGCGAGCATGTGTAGACAATAATGTTTTTCATGTTTTCATGAGTGTTTGAGATTAAGTGTCTGAATGATCGAAAACCTCTTCAAATAGAAGTATGTTTATAGCACAAAATATCACAAAATATCTTACAGGTAGGCCTTCTTTCACTCTCTCATCATGTCACAAGCTGACAGGCTCCCAAAGGCAGGGCCTCAAAAGGCCCCAGCTCACTCAACTGCCCCTCTCCTCTCCAGCAGCCATCAACCAAGACCATCCTGAAGACAGAACATCTAAAAGTTCATCTGGGAATCTTTCTTCCTCATGGAACTTTTTGAAGGTGAGTTGAATATTCAATGTGATGTTTGTATATAGATATATATTATTTAAGAATGATGTGTATGAAGGCTATTTATCCATTAAATGGTAGCCATTGTTTTTTCTCATACTGTTTGTAGACAATAGCTTCTGCCCCCTTAGGTTGTATTTGACCCTCGTATTATATCAAAAACTCTCAGACTAGAAAGTATGATTAGAAAGTATGATTTAGAAAGTATGATTTAGAAAGTATGATTAGAAAGTATGATTTAGAAAGTATGATTTAGAAAGTATGATTTTAGAAAGTATGATTTAGAAAGTATGATTTAGAAAGTATGATTAGAAAGTATGATTAGAAAGTATGATTAGAAACTCTGACAATAAACTACGAACAACTATGAAGCCATGTCTGTTTGAGTGATGATCTATTATTTGTGTATTATTACTCTCTCTCTTTCTCTCCCCCCTCTCTCTCTCAATGTATAACATTTCACTCAATGTATACCAAAGTACCAAATATATTTTTAACAATGTTACAATGTTTTGTGTTGCAATTTTTTAGGGAATTATTAATATAATGTGTTACATAGTGTGCATCTGTGATAACTTTATGTAATAGATCCTCTCTCTGTAGGACTACATGGGAGGGGTAGGACCACATGGAAGGGGTGGGACCACATGGGAGGGGTGGGACCACATGGGAGGGGTGGGACCACATGGGAGGGGTGGGACCACATGGGAGGGGTGGGACCACATGGGAGGGTAGGACCACATGGGAGGGGTGGGACCACATGGGAGGGGTGGGACCACATGGGAGGGGTGGGACCACATGGGAGGGGTGGGACCACATGGGAGGGGTGGGACTACATGGGAGGGTGGGACCACATGGGAGGGTGGGACCACATGGGAGGGGTGGGACTACATGGGAGGGGTGGGACCACATGGGAGGGTAGGACTACATGGGAGGGTGGGACCACATGGGAGGGTAGGACTACATGGGAGGGTGGGACCACATGGGAGGGGTGGGACTACATGGGAGGGTGGGACTACATGGGAGGGTGGGACTACATGGGAGGGGTGGGACTACATGGGAGGGTAGGACTACATGGGATGGGATGGGGTAGGACTACATGGGAGGGGTAGGACTACATGGGAGGGTGGGACTACATGGGAGGGGTGGGAGGGGTGGGACTACATGGGAGGGGTAGGACCACATGGGAGGGGTAGGACTACATGGGAGGGTGGGACCACATGGAAGGGGTAGGACTACATGGGACATGGGGGTAGGACTACATGGGAGGGGTAGGACTACATGGGAGGGGTGGGACTACATGGGAGGGTGGGACTACATGGGAGGGGTGGGACTACATGGGAGGGGTAGGACTACATGGGAGGGGTGGGACTACATGGGAGGGGTGGGACTACATGGGAGGGGTAGGACTACATGGGAGGGGTGGGACTACATGGGAGGGGTGGGACTACATGGGAGGGGTGGGACTACATGGGAGGGGTGGGACCACATGGGAGGGGTAGGACTACATGGGAGGGGTAGGACTACATGGGAGGGGTGGGACTACATGGGAGGGGTGGGACCACATGGAAGGGGTAGGACTACATGGGAGGGGTGGGACCACATGGGAGGGGTAGGACTACATGGGAGGGGTGGGACTACATGGGAGGGGTGGGACCACATGGGAGGGGTGGGACTACATGGGAGGGTGGGACCACATGGGAGGGGTGGGACTACATGGGAGGGGTGGGACCACATGGGAGGGGTAGGACTACATGGGAGGGGTGGGACTACATGGGAGGGGTGGGACCACATGGAAGGGGTAGGACTACATGGGAGGGGTGGGACCACATGGAAGGGGTAGGACTACATGGGAGGGTGGGACCACATGGAGGGGTGGGACTACATGGGAGGGGTGGGACCACATGGGAGGGTGGGACTACATGGGAGGGGTGGGACCACATGGGAGGGGTGGGACTACATGGGAGGGGTGGGATTACATGGAGGGGTGGGACTACATGGGAGGGGTGGGACCACATGGGAGGGTGGGACCACATGGGAGGGTGGGACCACATGGGAGGGGTAGGACTACATGGGAGGGGTGGGACCACATGGGAGGGGTAGGACCACATGGGAGGGGTGGGACTACATGGGAGGGTAGGACTACATGGGAGGGGGGACTACATGGGAGGGTAGGACCACATGGGAGGGGTAGGACCACATGGGAGGGGTAGGACTACATGGGAGGGGTAGGACTACATGGGAGGGGTGGGACCACATGGGAGGGGTGGGACTACATGGGAGGGGTGGGACCACATGGGAGGGGTGGGACCACATGGGAGGGGTGGGACTACATGGGAGGGGTGGGACTACATGGGAGGGGTGGGACCACATGGGAGGGGTGGGACCACATGGGAGGGGTGGGACTACATGGGAGGGGTGGGACCACATGGGAGGGGTAGGACTACATGGGAGGGGTGGGACCACATGGGAGGGGTAGGACTACATGGGAGGGGTGGGACCACATGGGAGGAAAGGGACCACATGGGAGGGGTAGGACCACATGGGAGGGTGGGACCACATGGGAGGGGTAGGACTACATGGGAGGGGTGGGACTACATGGGAGGGTAGGACTACATGGGAGGGGTGGGACTACATGGGAGGGTGGGACTACATGGGAGGGTGGGACTACATGGGAGGGGTGGGACTACATGGGAGGGGTGGGACTACATGGGAGGGGTGGGACCACATGGGAGGGTGGGACCACATGGGAGGGGTGGGACTACATGGGAGGGGTGGGACCACATGGGAGGGCTGGGACCACATGGGAGGGGTGGGACTACATGGGAGGGGTGGGACCACATGGGAGGGGTGGGACCACATGGGAGGAAAGGGACCACATGGGAGGAAAGGGACCACATGAGAGGGGTGGGACCACATGGGAGGGGTGGAACTACATGGGAGGGGTGGGACTACATGGGAGGGGTGGGACCACATGGGAGGGGTGGGACCACATGGGAGGGGTGGGACCACATGGGAGGAAAGGGACCACATGGGAGGGGTAGGACAACATGGGAGGGGTGGGATCACATGGGAGGGGTAGGACTACATGGGAGGAAAGGGACCACATGGGAGGGGTAGGACTACATGGGAG
The DNA here is from genome assembly GCF_023373465.1 of Oncorhynchus keta. NCBI lineage: Eukaryota > Metazoa > Chordata > Actinopteri > Salmoniformes > Salmonidae > Oncorhynchus > Oncorhynchus keta. Next base: position 39,255,172 of record NC_068428.1, read on the forward strand.
GAAAGGGACAACATGGGAGGGGTAGGACTACATGGGAGGGGTGGGACCACATGGGAGGGGTGGGACCACATGGGAGGAAAGGGACCACATGAGAGGGGTGGGACCACATGGGAGGAAAGGGACCACATGAGAGGGGTGGGACCACATGGGAGGGGTGGGACCACATGGGAGGAAAGGGACCACATGGGAGGAAAGGGACCACATGAGAGGGGTGGGACCACATGGGAGGGGTGGGACTACATGGTAGGGATGGGACTACATGGTAGGGGTGGGACTACATGGGAGGGGTGGGACTACATGGGAGGGGTGGGACTACATGGGAGGGGTGGGACACATGGAATAAAACAAACATACAGTCAATAATACAGTAGAAAAATAAGTCTATGTACAATGTGAGCAAATGAGTTGAGAGAAGGGAGGTAAAGGCAAAAAAAGGCCATGGTGGCGAAGTAAATACAATATAGCAAGTAAAACACTGGAATGGTAGATTTGCAGTGGAAGAATGTGCAAAGTAGAAATAGATATAATGGGGTGCAAAGGAGCAAAATAAATAAATAAATACAGTCGGGGAGAGGTAGTTGTTTGGGCTAAATTATAGATGAGCTATGTACAGGTGCAGTAATCAGTGAGCTGCTCTGACAGCGGGTGCTTAAAGCTAGTGAGGGAGATAAGTGTTTCTAGTTTCAGAGATTTTTGTAGTTCGTTCCAGTTATTGGCAGTAGAGAACTGGAAGGAGAGGCGGCCAAATGAGGAATTGGCTTTGGGGTTGACCAGAGAGATATACCTGCTGGAGCGCGTGCTACAGGTGGGTGCTGCTATGGTGACCAGCGAGCTGAGATAAGGGGGGACTTTACCTAGCAGGGTCTTGTAGATGACCTGGAGCCAGTGGGTTTGGCGATGAGTATTAAGCGAGGGCCAGCCAATGAGAGCGTACAGGTCGCAGTGGTGGGTAGTATATGGGGCTATGGTGACAAAACGGATGGCACTGTGATAGACTGCATCCAATTGATTGAGTAGGGTATTGGAGGCTATTTTGTAAATGACATCGCCGAAGTCGAGGATTAGTAGGATGGTCAGTTTTACGAGGGTATGTTTGGCAGCATGAGTTAAGGATGCTTTGTTGCGAAATAGGAAGCCAATTCTAGATTTAACTTTGGATTGGAGATGTTTGATGTGAGTCTGAATGGAGAGTTTACAGTCTAACCAGACACATAGGTATTTGTAGTTGTCCAGAACCAGAAGTCAGAACCGTCCAGAGTAGTGACGCTGGACAAGCGGGCAGGTGCAGGCAGCGATCAGTTGAAGAGCATGCGTTTAGTTTTACTTGTATTTAAGAGCAGTTGGAGGCCATGGAAGGAGAGTTGTATAGCATTGAAGCTCGTCTGGAGGGTTGTTAACACAGCGTCCAAAGAAGGGCCAGAAGTATACAGAATGGTGTTGTCTGCGTAGAGGTGGATCAGAGACTCACCAGCAGCAAGAGAAACATCATTGATGTATACAGAGAAGAGAGTCGGCCCAAGAATTGAACCCTGTGGCACCCCATAGAGACGGCCAGAGGCTCGGACAACAGGCCCTCCGATTTGACACACTGAACTCTTTCAGAGTGGTAGTTGGTGAACCAGGTGAGGCAATCAGTTTAGAAACCAAGGCTATTGAGTCTACCGATAAGGATGTGGTGATTGATAGAGTCGAAAGCCTTGGACAGGTCAATGAATATGGCTGCACAGTATTGTTTCTTATCTATGGCGGTTAAGATATAGTTTAGGACCTTGAGCGTGGCTGAGGTGCACCCATGACCAGCTCTGAAACCAGATTGCATAGCGGAGAAGGTGCGGTGGGATTCAAAATGGTCGGTAATCTGTTTGTTGACTTAGCTTTCGAAGACCGTAGAAAGGCAGGGTATGATAGACAGTTTAGGTCAAGAGTGTTCCACCCTTTGAAGAGGGGGATGACCGCAGCTGCTTTCCTATCTTTGGGAATCTCAGACGACACAAAAGAGAGGTTGACCAGGCTAGTAATAGGGGTTGCAACAATTTCGGCAGGTCATTTTAGAAAGCGTCCAGATGTCTAGCTCGGCTGATTTGTAGGGGTCCAGATTTTGCAGCTCTTTCAGAACCACAGCTGGCTGGATTTGGGAGGAGGAGAAATGGGGAAGGCTTGGGCGAGTTGCTGTGGGCGGTGCAGTGCTGTTGACCGGGGTAGGAGTAGCCAGGTGGAAAGCATGACCAGCCATAGAAAAATGCTTATTGATATTCTCAATTATAGTAGATTTATCGGTGGTGACAGAGTTTCCTACCCTCAGTACAGTGGGCAGCTGGGAGGAGGTGTTTTTATTCTCCATGGACTTTACAGTGTCCCAGAACTTTAAGTTTGTGTTGCAGGAAAATAAATTCTGCTTGAAAAAAAAGCCTTGGCTTTTCTAACTGCCTGTGTATATTGGGTTCCTAACTTCCCTGAAAAGTTGCATATCACGGGGGCTGTTCGATGCTAATGCAGAACGCGATAGGATGTTTTTGTGTTGGTCAAGGGCAGTCAGGTCTGGAGAGAACTAAGGGCTATATCTGTTCCTGGTTCTAAATTTCTAGAATGGGACATGCTTATATAAGATGGTGAGGAAGGCATTTATAAAAAATAACAAGGCATCCTCTACTGACGGGATCAAATCAAATCAAATGTATTTATATAGCCCTTCGTACATCAGCTGATATCTCAAAGTGCTGTACAGAAACCCAGCCTAAAACCCCAAACAGCAAGCAATGCAGGTGTAGAAGCATGGATGAGGTCAATATCCTTCCAGACACCCAGGTCAGGTCGATTAGAAAGGCCTGCTCGCTGAAGTGTTTCAGGGAGTGTTTCACAGTGATGAGTGGAGGTCGTTTGACCTCCACTCATCATTGATAATTGATAATTTGTGTGAGATTGAGGGCATCAAGCTTAGATTGTAGGATGGCTGGGGTGTTAAACATGTCCCAGTTTAGGTCACCTAGCAGCACAAGCTCTGAAGATAGATGGGGGACAATCAGTTCACATATGGTGTCCAGAGCACAGCTTGGGGCAGAGGGTGGTCTATTGCAGGCATCAACGGTGAGAGACTTGTTTTTAGAGAGGTGGATTTTTCAAAGTAGAAGTTCAAATTGTTTGAGTACAGACCTGGATAGTAGGACAGAACTCTGCAGGCTCTCTCTGCAGTAGATTGCAACACCGCCCCCTTTGGCCATTCTATCTTGTCTGAAAATTGTGTATTTAGGGATGGAGATTTCAGAGTTTTTAGTTGTCTTCCTAAGCTAGGAGTCAGATACGGCTAGGACATTCGGGTTGGCAGAGTGTGCTAAAACAGTGAATAAAACAAACTTAGGGAAGAGGCTTCAAACGTTGCATGAAACCAAGGCTATTAAGGTTACAGAAGTCATCAAAAGAGAGTGCCTGGTGGATAGGAGTGGAGCTAGGAACTGCAGAGCCTGGATTCACCTCTACATCACCAGAGGAGTAGGATAAGGGTACGGCTAAAAGCTATGAGAATTGGTCGTCTACGACATCCGGAACAGAGAGTGAAAGGAGCAGGTAGACAAAGGTATGGTAGGATGTGAATACAGTGGAGGTAAACCTAGGCATTGTAACGGCAGATTTCCTCCTCTTCGTCTGAAGAGGTGTAGCAAGGATCGGACCAATACGCAGCATAGTAAGTGTCCATGTTTTAATAGAAAAGGCTGAACACTATGAAATACAAAAACAATTAAGTGAATATAAACAAACCGAAACAGTCCCGTGTGGCACAAACACTGCCACAGGAAACAAACACCCACCAACCGACAGTGAAACCCAGGCTACCTAAATATGGTTCTCAATCAGGGACAATGATAAACAGCTGCCTCTGATTGAGAACCATATCAGGCCAAACACAGAAATCGAAAAAACATAGAAACACAAACATAGACTGCCCACCCCAACTCACGCCCTGACCATACTAAATAAAGACAAAACAAAGGAAATAAAGGTCAGAACGTGACAGGCATTGAGTGATGATGAGAGAGATATTATCTCTAGAAACATCATTGAAGCCAGGTGATGTCATCGCATGTGTGGGTGGTGGATGGAACTGAAAGATTGGATAAGGTATAATGAGCAGGGCTAGAGGCACTAGCTAGAGGCTCTACAGTGAAATAAGCCAATAAACACTAACCAGAACAGCAATGGACAAGGCATATTGACATTAAGGAGAGGCATGCTTAGTGGAGTGATCATAAGGGTCCAGTGAGTAGTGAGGTTGGTTGGGGTCACGGCGATTCAGACAGCTAGCTGGGTCCAGTGAGTAGTGAGGTTGGTTGGGGTCACGGCGATTCAGACAGCTAGCTGGGTCCAGTGAGTAGTGAGGTTGGTTGGGGTCACGGCGATTCAGACAGCTAGCTGGGTCCAGTGAGTAGTGAGGTTGGTTGGGGTCACGGCGATTCAGACAGCTAGCTGGGTCCAGTGAGTAGTGAGGTTGGTTGGGGTCACGGCGATTCAGACAGCTAGCTGGGTCCAGTGAGTAGTGAGGTTGGTTGGGGTTCACGGCGATTCAGACAGCTAGCTGGGTCCAGTGAGTAGTGAGGTTGGTTGGGGTCACGGCGATTCAGACAGCTAGCTGGGTCCAGTGAGTAGTGAGGTTGGTTGGGGTCACGGCGATTTAGACAGCTAGCTGGGCCATGGGGAGCAAGCTGGCAGAGGATGGAGGTCTGTTTTTAGCCACCTCTTGTGTTTCTGTCGGTAGATTAGCGGGGTTCCGTGTGTTAGAGTGGACCAATCCAATTGGCAAAATAGATATAGTTAAAGTGGCCCAAGAAAATTGTCCGATCGACCTATTCAGATAGCAGCCGTTAAGACAGTTAACGACTAGCGGGCTGTAGATGGGCTGTCAGGTTACAGAGGACAGTGGAATTAAAACCCCTTTTTATTTTCTTAAAAAATGCACGAACCAATATGCCTACATATTACTGTCACGCCTGCTCCTTCCCCCCTGGTGCTCGAGGGCACCAGGCTCCCCAGCATTACGCACTCCTGCCACCATTAGTACGAACACCTACCTTCTCCCGTCACGCGATTCAGTGATTATTGGAAAAGAGAAAGATGTTAAAATGTGAACTTATTGACTGTGTACAAAAACAAACACAACAAAAACAGTGTAGGGGTCCAGACCTGTACAGGCCATCGGTCTATACACTCAACTAAATCCAAAATTAAACAGCCTATAAACAAAGATAAAATAGCTCACAGATTAATTCAGCTTCTCACACCTTACAAAACTAACTGGCTCCACTAAGGCCCTCTCTGCCAGATGGCTCTACTAGGGCCCTCTCAGCGAGATGGCTCTACTAGGGCCCTCAGCCAGATGGCTCTACTAGGGCCCTCTCAGCCAGATGGCTCTACTAGGGCCCTCTCAGCCAGATGGCTCTACTAGGGCCCTCTCTGCCAGATGGCTTCACTAGGGCCCTCTCAGCCAGATGGTTCCACTAGGGCCCACTCAACCAGATGGCTCCACTAGGGCCCTCTCAGCCAGATGGCTCCACTAGGGCCCAGTCAACCAGATGGCTCCACCGTGGCCCACTCAACCAGATGGCTCCACAAGGGCCCTCTCAACCAGCTGGCTCCAATAGGGCCCTCTCAGCCAGATGGCACCACTAGGGCCCTCTCAACTAGCTGGCTCCAATAGGGCCCTCTCAACCAGCTGGCTCCAATAGGGCCCTCTCAACCAGCTGGCTCCAATAGGGCCCTCTCAACCAACTGGCTCCAATAGGGCCCTCTCAGCCAGATGGCTCCATTAGGGCCGTCTCAGCCAGAAGGCACCACTAGGGCCCTCTCAACCAGCTGGCTCCAATAGGGCCCTCTGAACCAGCTGGCTCCAATAGCACCCACTCAACCAGCTGGCTCCAATAGGGCCCTCTGAACCAGCTGGCTCCAATAGCGCCCTCTCAACCAGCTGGCTCCAATAGGGCCCTCTCAACCAGCTGGCTACAATAGGGCCCTCTCAACCAGCTGGCTACAATAGGGCCCTCTCAACCAGCTGGCTCCAATAGGGCCCTCTCAACCAGCTGGCTACAATAGGGCCTACTCAACCAGCTGGCTCCAATAGGGCCCTCTGAACCAGCTGGCTCCAATAGCGCCCTCTCAACCAGCTGGCTCCACTAGGGCCCTCTCAACCAGCTGGCTACAATAGGGCCCTCTGAACCAGCTTGCTCCAATAGCGCCCACTCAACCAGCTGGCTACAATAGGGCCCACTCAACCAGCTGGCTCCAATAGGGCCCACTCAACCAGCTGGCTCCAATAGGGCCCTCTGAATAAAATGGTGTGTGTAAGAGCGTGTGTTGTGTGTGAAAAATGTAGAAGTACAAATGGAAATGGTAAATCTATACAGATAAATAACGGCCTAGATTGTATTTACTTTGGTGTTTGTTCTCCACTGGTTGCCCTTCTCTTATCGCAACAGATTATCTTATCGCACACATTTTGCTGTGATGATTGCACATAACAGATATGGGAGCTTGTCAATATTTAATTTGTTTTCAAGTTATTTTTCGGTCCTTCTAATCTGAGGAAATATGTGTCTCTTATATCGTTGTATATTTGTTTCTCTCTCTCTCTCTCTCTCTCTCTGTCTATCTGTCTCTCTCTGTCTGCCTCTCTTTCTCTCTCTCTCTCTCTCTCTGTCTCTCTCTCTCTGTCTGTCTGTCTGTCTGTCTGTCTGTCTGTCTGTCTGTCTGTCTGTCTGTCTGTCTGTCTGTCTGTCTGTCTGTCTGTCTCTCTCTCTCTGTCTCTCTCTCTCCATACACTATTTCTATGTTAAGGTCTTCTGAGGTCATGTCGATTTGATACAGAGCTGATACGACATTTCATTTGTATAAATAATTAGTGTCCAGGAAGTCCCGTAGGCCTGGCCTCAAGCAATCCGACTTCTAATGCTCTTAAAATTGGCATTCATATAATATTTATTGCAGCCTATAATAAACAGTCTAGCTGCAGTACAGCATTGCCTCCATTGAGCCTAAATGGAAATTGTGTCCACATTAAGTTAATTTGTATTTTATCAGACTTAATTGTACCAAACTACATTTTTCAGTCACTTAAATGTCACAATTTGTATTGAACATTATAGCATTTCATATGATAGTAGCATACAACACATACAACACCCGTTCTGCCAGTCACATTGTGTTAAAAAGCACACACATCCCTGGGTCGCTCCTCTTTTCAGTTCACTGCAGCTAGCGACTGGAACGAGCTGCAACAAACACTCAAACCGGACAGTTTTATCTCAATCTCTTCATTCAAAGACTCAATCATGGACACTCTTACTGACAGTTGTGGCTACTTTGTGTGATGTATTGTTGTCTCTACCTTCTTGCCCTTTGTGCTGTTGTCTGTGCTCAATAATGTTTGTACCATGATTTGTGCTGCTACCATGTTGTATTTGCTACCATGTTGTTGTCATGTTCAGTTGCTACCATGCTGTGTTGTCATGTGTTGCTGCCTTTCTATGTTGTTGTCTTAGGTCTCTCTTTATGTAGTGTTGTGTAGTCTCTCTTTATGTAGTGTTGTGTTGTCTCTCTTTATGTAGTGTTGTGTAGTCTCTCTTTATGTAGTGTTGTGTAGTCTCTCTTTATGTAGTGTTGTGTAGTCTCTCTTTATGTAGTGTTGTCTTAGGTCTCTCTTTATGTTGTGTTGTATAGTCTCTCTTTATGTAGTGTTGTCTTAGGTCTCTCTTTATGTAGTGTTGTCTTAGGTCTCTCTCTATGTAATGTTGTATAGTCTCTATTTGTGTGGTGTTGTCTTAGGTCTCTCTTTATGTAGTGTTCTGTAGTCTCTCTTTATTTAGTGTTGTCTTAGATCTCTCTTTATGTAGTGTGGTATAGTCTCTCTTTATGTAGTGTTGTATAGTCTCTCTTTATGTGGTGTTGTATAGTCTCTCTTTATGTAGTGTTGTCTTAGGTCTCTTTTTATGTAGTGTTGTCTTAGGTCTCTATTTATGTAGTGTTGTGTAGTCTCTCTTTATGTAGTGTTGTCTTAGGTCTCTTTTTATGTAGTGTTGTCTTAGGTCTCTCTTTATGGAGTGTTGTATAGTCTATTTTTATGTAGTGTTGTCTTAGGTCTCTCTTTATGTAGTGTTGTGTAGTCTCTCTTTATGTAGTGTTGTATAGTCTCTCTTTATGTGGTATTGTTTAGTCTCTCTTTATGAAGTGTTGTCTTAGGTCTCTCTTTATGTACTGTTGTGTAGTCTCTCTTAATGTAATGTTGTATAGTCTCTCTTCATGTAGTGTTGTATAGTCTCTCTTTATGCAGTGTTGTCTTAGGTCTCTCTTTTTGAAGTGTTATCTTAGGTGTCTCTTTATGTAGTGTTGTGTAGTCTCTCTTTATGTAGTGTTGTATAGTCTCTCTTTATGTAGTGTTGTATAGTCTCTTCATGTAGTGTTGTATAGTCTCTCTTTATGTAGTGTTGTATAGTCTCTCTTTAAGTAGTGTTGTATAGTCTCTTCATGTAGTGTTGTCTTAGGTCTATATTTATGTAGTGTTATATTAGGTCTCTCTTTATGCAGTGTTGTGCAGTCTCTCTTTATGTAATATTGTATAGTCTCTCTTCATGTAGTGTTTTCTCAGGTCTCTCTTTGTGTAGTGTTGTATAGTATCTCTTTATGTAGTGTTGTAATAGGTCTCTCTTTATTTAGTGTTGTATAGTCTCTCTTTATGTAGTGTTGTCTTAGGTCTCTCTTTGTGTAGTGTGGTATAGTCTCTCTTTATGTAGTGTTGTATAGTCTCTCTATGTAGTGTTGTATAGTCTCTCTTTATGTAGTGTTGTATAGTCTCTCTTTATGTAGTGTTGTCTTAGGTCTCTCTTTGTGTAGTGTGGTATAGTCTCTCTTTATGTAGTGTTGTATAGTCTCTCTATGTAGTGATTTATAGTCTCTCTTCATGTAGTGTTGTATAGTCTCTCTTTATTTAGTGTTGTCTTAGGTCTCTCTTTATGTAGTGTTGTATAGTCTCTCTTTATGTAGTGTTCTATAGTCTCTCTTTATGTAGTGTTGTCTTAGGTCTCTCTTTATGTAGTGTTGTAATAGGTCTCTCTTTGTGTAGTGTGGTATAGTCTCTCTTTATGTAGTGTTGTATAGTCTCTCTATGTAGTGTTGTATAGTCTCTCTTCATGTAGTGTTGTCTTAGGTCTCACTTTATGTAGTGTTGTATAGTCTCTCTTTATGTTGTGTTGTATAGTATCTCTTTATGTAGTGCTGTATAGTCTCTCTTCATGTAGGGTTGTCTTGGGTCTCTCTTTATGTAGTGTTGTATAGTCTCTCTTCATGTAGTGTTGTCTTAGTTCTCTCTTTATGTAGTGTTGTCTTAGGTCTCTCTTTAGTTAGTGTTGTATAGTCTCTCTTTATGTAGTGTTGTATAGTCTCTCTTTATGTAGTGTTGTATAGTCTCTCTTTATGTAGTGTTGTCTTAGGTCTCTCTTTATGTAGTGTTGTATAGTCTCTCTATGTAGTGTTGTCTTAGGTCTCTGTTTTTGTAGTGTTGTCTTAGGTCTCTCTTTATGTAGTGTTGTATAGTCTCTCTTTATGTAGTGTTGTATGGTCTCTTCATGTAGTGTTGTATAGTCTCTCTTTATGTAGTGTTGTATGGTCTCTCTTTAAGTAGTGTTGTATAGTCTCTTCAGGTAGTGTTGTCTTAGGTCTATATTTATGTAGTGTTATATTAGGTCTCTCTTTATGCAGTGTTGTGCAGTCTCTCTTTATGTAATATTGTATAGTCTCTCTTCATGAGGTGTTGTATAGTCTCTATTTATGTAGTGTTGTATAGTCTCTCTTTATGTAGTGTTGTCTTAGGTCTCTCTTTTTGAAGTGTTATCTCAGGTCTCTCTTTATGTAGTGTTGTCTTAGGTGTCTCTTTATGTAGTGTTGTGTAGTCTCTCTTTATGTAATGTTGTATAGTCTCTCTATGTAGTGTTGTCTTGGGTCTCTCTATGTAGTGTTGTATAGTCTCTCTTCATGAGGTGTTGTATAGTCTCTATTTATGTAGTATTGTATAGTCTCTCTTCATGAGGTGTTGTATAGTCTCTCTTTATGTAGTGTTGTATAGTCTCTCTTTATGTAGTGTTGTCTTAGGTCTCTCTTTGTGTAGTGTGGTATAGTCTCTCTTTATGTAGTGTTGTATAGTCTCTCTATGTAGTGTTGTATAGTCTCTCTTTATGTAGTGTTGTATAGTCTCTCTTTATGTAGTGTTGTATAGTCTCTCTATGTAGTGTTGTATAGTCTATCTTCATGTAGGGTTGTCTTAGGTCTCTCTTTATGTAGTGTTGTATGGTCTCTCTTCATGTAGTGTTGTCTTAGGTCTCTCTTTGTGTAGTGTGGTATAGTCTCTCTTTATGTAGTGTTGTATAGTCTCTCTATGTAGTGTTGTATAGTCTATCTTCATGTAGGGTTGTCTTAGGTCTCTCTTTATGTAGTGTTGTATAGACTCTCTTCATGTAGTGTTGTCTTAGTTCTCTCTTTATGTAGTGTTATCTTAGGTCTCTCTTTATGTAGTGTTGTATAGTCTCTCTTTATGTTGTGTTGTATAGTCTCTCTTTATGTAGTGCTGTATAGTCTCTCTATGTAGTGTTGTATAGTCTATCTTCATGTAGTGTTTTCTTAGGTCTCTCTTTATGTAGTGTTGTATAGTCTCTCTATGTAGTGTTGTCTTAGGTCTCTGTTTATGTAGTGTTGTATAGTCTCTCTTTGTGTAGTGTTGTATAGTCTCTCTTTGTGTAGTGTTGTATAGTCTTTCTTTGTGTAGTGTTGTATAGTCTTTCTTTATGTAGTGTTGTATAGTCTCTATTTATGTAGTGTTGTCTTAGGTCTCTATTTATGTAGTGTTGTATAGTCTCTCTTTATGTAGTGTTGTCTTAGGTCTCTCTTTATGTTGTGTTGTATAGTCTCTCTTTATGTAGTGTTGTATAGTCTCTCTTTATGTAGTGTTGTCTTAGGTCTCTCTTTATGTAGTGTTGTAATAGGTCTCTCTTTGTGTAGTGTGGTATAGTCTCTCGTTATGTAGTGTTGTATAGCCTCTCTATGTAGTGTTGTATAGTATCTCTTCATGTAGTGTTGTATAGTCTCTCTTTATGTAGTGTTGTCTTAGGTCTCTCTTTATGTAGTGTTGTATAGTCTCTCTTTATGTAGTGTTGTATAGTCTCTCTTTATGTAGTGTTGTCTTAGGTCTCTCTTTATGTAGTGTTGTAATAGGTCTCTCTTTGTATAGTGTGGTATAGTCTCTCTTTATGTAGTGTTGTATAGTCTCTCTATGTAGTGTTGTATAGTCTCTCTTCATGTAGTGTTGTCTTAGGTCTCACTTTATGTAGTGTTGTATAGTCTCTCTTTATGTTGTGTTGTATAGTATCTCTTTATGTAGTGCTGTATAGTCTCTCTTCATGTAGGGTTGTCTTATGTCTCTCTTTATGTAGTGTTGTATAGTCTCTCTTCATGTAGTGTTGTCTTAGTTCTCTCTTTATGTAGTGTTGTCTTAGGTCTCTCTTTAGTTAGTGTTGTATAGTCTCTCTTTATGTAGTGTTGTATAGGTTCTCTTTATGTAGTGTTGTATAGTCTCTCTTTATGTAGTGTTGTCTTAGGTCTCTCTTTATGTAGTGTTGTATAGTCTCTCTATGTAGTGTTGTCTTAGGTCTCTGTTTTGTAGTGTTGTCTTAGGTCTCTCTTTATGTAGTGTTGTATAGTCTCTCTTTGTGTAGTGTTGTATAGTCTCTCTTTATGTGGTATTGTTTAGTCTCTCTTTATGAAGTGTTGTCTTAGGTCTCTCTTTATGTACTGTTGTATAGTCTCTCTTTAAGTAGTGTTGTATAGTCTCTTCATGTAGTGTTGTCTTAGGTCTCTCTTTATGTAGTGTTGTATAGTCTCTTCATGTAGTGTTGTATAGTCTCTCTTTATGTAGTGTTGTATAGTCTCTCTTTAAGTAGTGTTGTATAGTCTCTTCAGGTAGTGTTGTCTTAGGTCTATATTTATGTAGTGTTATATTAGGTCTCTCTTTATGCAGCGTTGTGCAGTCTCTCTTTATGTAATATTGTATAGTCTCTCTTCATGAGGTGTTGTATAGTCTCTATTTATGTAGTGTTGTATAGTCTCTCTTTATGTAGTGTTGTCTCAGGTCTCTCTTTATGTAGTGTTGTCTTATGTGTCTCTTTATGTAGTGTTGTGTAGTCTCTCTTTATGTAATGTTGTATAGTCTCTCTATGTAGTGTTGTCTTAGGTCTCTCTATGTAGTGTTGTATAGTCTCTCTTCATGAGGTGTTGTATAGTCTCTATTTATGTAGTATTGTATAGTCTCTCTTCATGTAGTGTTTTCTCAGGTCTCTCTTTGTGTAGTGTTGTATAGTCTCTCTTTATGTAGTGTTGTAATAGGTCTCTCTTGATGTAGTGTTGTCTTAGGTCTCTCTTTATGTAGTGTTGTCTTAGGTCTCCCTTTATTTAGTGTTGTATAGTCTCTCTTTATGTAGTGTTGTATAGTCTCTCTTTATGTAGTGTTGTCTTAGGTCTCTCTTTGTGTAGTGTGGTATAGTCTCTCTTTATGTAGTGTTGTATAGTCTCTCTATGTAGTGTTGTATAGTCTCTCTTTATGTAGTGTTGTATAGTCTCTCTTTATGTAGTGTTGTCTTAGGTCTCTCTTTATGTAGTGTTGTATAGTCTCTCTTTATGTAGTGCTGTATAGTCTCTTTATGTAGTGTTTTCTTAGGTCTCTCTTTATGTAGTGTTGTATAGTCTCTCTATGTAGTGTTGTCTTAGGTCTCTGTTTATGTAGTGTTCTCTATTCTCTTTATGTAGTGCTGTCTTAGGTCTCTCTTTATGTAGTGTTGTATAGTCTCTCTTTATGTAGTGTTTTCTTAGGTCTCTCTTTATGTAGTGTTGTATAGTCTCTCTTTGTGTAGTGTTGTATAGTCTCTCTTTGTGTAGTGTTGTATAGTCTTTCTTTATGTAGTGTTGTCTTAGGTCTCTCTTTATTTAGTGTTGTATAGTCTCTCTTCATGTAGTGTTGTATAGTCTCTATTTATGTAGTGTTGTCTTAGGTCTCTATTTATGTAGTGTTGTATAGTCTCTCTTTATGTAGTGTTGTCTTAGGTCTCTCTTTATGTTGTGTTGTATAGTCTCTCTTTATGTAGTGTTGTCTTAGGTCTCTCTTTATGTAGTGTTGTAATAGGTCTCTCTTTGTGTAGTGTGGTATAGTCTCTCTTTATGTAGTGTTGTATAGTCTCTCTATGTAGTGTTGTATAGTATCTCTTCATGTAGTGTTGTATAGTCTCTCTTTATGTAGTGTTGTCTTAGGTCTCTCTTTATGTAGTGTTGTATAGTCTCTCTTTATGTAGTGTTGTATAGTCTCTCTTTATGTAGTGTTGTCTTAGGTCTCTCTTTATGTAGTGTTGTATAGTCTCTCTATGTAGTGTTGTATAGTCTCTCTTCATGTAGTGTTGTATAGTATCTCTTTATGTAGTGCTGTATAGTCTCTCTTTATGTTGTGTTGTATAGTCTCTCTTCATGTAGGGTTGTCTTAGGTCTCTCTTTATGTAGTGTTGTATAGTCTCTCTTCATGTAGTGTTGTCTTAGTTCTCTCTTTATGTAGTGTTGTCTTAGGTCTCTCTTTAGTTAGTGTTGTATAGTCGCTCTTTATGTAGTGTTGTATAGTCTCTCTTTATGTAATGTTGTCTTAGGTCTCTCTTTATGTAGTGTTGTATAGTCTCTCTTTGTGTAGTGTTGTATAGTCTCTCTTTATGTGGTATTGTTTAGTCTCTCTTTATGAAGTGTTGTCTTAGGTCTCTCTTTATGTACTGTTGTATAGTCTCTCTTTAAGTAGTGTTGTATAGTCTATTCATGTAGTGTTGTCTTAGGTCTCTCTTTATGTAGTGTTGTATAGTCTCTTCATGTAGTGTTGTATAGTCTCTCTTTATGTAGTGTTGTATAGTCTCTCTTTAAGTAGTGTTGTATAGTCTCTTCAGGTAGTGTAGTCTTAGGTCTATATTTATGTAGTGTTATATTAGGTCTCTCTTTATGCAGTGTTGTGCAGTCTCTCTTTATGTAATATTGTATAGTCTCTCTTCATGAGGTGTTGTAAAGTCTCTATTTATGTAGTGTTGTATAGTCTCTCTTTATGTAGTGTTGTCTTAGGTCTCTCTTTTTGAAGTGTTATCTCAGGTCTCTCTTTATGTAGTGTTGTCTTAGGTGTCTCTTTATGTGGTGTTGTGTAGTCTCTCTTTATGTAATGTTGTATAGTCTCTCTATGTAGTGTTGTCTTAGGTGTCTCTTTATGTAGTGTTGTATAGTCTCTCTTTATGTAGTGTTGTATAGTCTCTCTTTAAGTAGTGTTGTATAGTCTCTTCAGGTAGTGTTGTCTTAGGTCTATATTTATGTAGTGTTATATTAGGTCTCTCTTTATGCAGTGTTGTGCAGTCTCTCTTTATGTAATATTGTATAGTCTCTCTTCATGAGGTGTTGTAAAGTCTCTATTTATGTAGTGTTGTATAGTCTCTCTTTATGTAGTGTTGTATAGTCTCTCTATGTAGTGTTGTATAGTCTCTCTTTATGTAGTGTTGTATAGTCTCTCTTTATGTAGTGTTGTCTTAGGTCTCTCTTTGTGTAGTGTGGTATAATCTCTCTTCATGTAGTGTTGTATAGTCTCTCTATGTAGTGTTGTATAGTCTATCTTCATGTACGGTTGTCTTAGGTCTCTCTTTATGTAGTGTTGTATAGTCTCTCTTCATGTAGTGTTGTCTTAGGTCTCTCTTTGTGTAGTGTGGTATAGTCTCTCTTAATGTAGTGTTGTATATTCTCTCTATGTAGTGTTGTATAGTCTATCTTTCATGTAGGGTTGTCTTAGGTCTCTCTTTATGTAGTGTTGTATAGTCTCTCTTCATGTAGTGTTGTCTTAGTTCTCTCTTTATGTAGTGTTATCTTAGGTCTCTCTTTATGTAGTGTTGTATAATCTCTCTTTATGTTGTGTTGTATAGTCTCTCTTTATGTAGTGCTGTATAGTCTCTTTATGTAGTGTTCTCTAGTCTCTTTATGTAGTGCAGTCTTAGGTCTCTCTTTATGTAGTGTTGTATAGTCTCTCTTTATGTAGTGTTGTCTTAGGTCTCTCTTTATGTAGTGTTGTATAGTCTCTCTTTGTGTAGTGTTGTATAGTCTCTCTTTGTGTAGTGTTGTATAGTCTTTCTTTATGTAGTGTTGTCTTAGGTCTCTCTTTATTTAGTGTTGTATAGTCTCTCTTCATGTAGTGTTGTATAGTCTCTCTTTATGCAGTATTGTAGTGTTGTCTGTCTTAGGTCTCTCTTTAAATAGTGTTGTATAGGCTCTCGTCGTGATGTGTGTTTTGTCCTATATATATATAAAAAGAAAAAATTAAATCCCAGCCCCCATCCCCGCAGGAGCCCTTTTGCCTTTTGGCCGTCATCGTAAATAAGCATTTGTTCTTAACTGACTTCCCTAGTTAAATACACGTTCAAAATAATAATAATAAAAATACAATTATACTTAATCAGATAGAAGAATCTCCTTATTTTACAGCAACTGGGGCATGGACTGGATATCCTGAGGTAAAAGCCTTGGATTGGACATCTACATGCCTGAAGCACTGAACTATGTAAGTGCATAAAATAACAATTAGCTATTAAGTGACCCATAAATCACCTCTAAGTGAATCTGGCACCGTTATATCATATCTCTCAAGTGGATCATTTAGTTTCACCATACAATTTATGACCAGACAGTAATATATTTTTCTCAAGGAGGCTCTAACCCTAGTACTGTTCATTGATAACCTGAACCATCCTATCAACATTGAAATTGTGAATGGTGTTATGGAGATCACTACTATGGCAATTTAAGTGGCAATTACGTGAGAGGTCAACTGTTCTGAACCACTCGCTAATAATACATGTTATAAAATGAAATCCAATGATGTAAGACACAGATACAGGGGGATGTTAAGAGGTATAAACAACATCGTCTGTCCAACAGATGATGTGAGAAAATCTGATAGTGTATCCAGGTCAAATGCTTTACCACTCTATAAAATGAAATCAAAATGAACTACTATTATAAACAAATGAACAGACCGAGAGGTAGGATAGGGGAAGCTTGGCATATAGTCTAACATCGTCATGCCAACAGAGGGTACTGTTGCTTCACAACAAGGCAGGGATGAATATGTAGAAGAACACAGGCAAACACAGGGGAGGTGTTCCCGCCTTGACATACCTGTGCAGTATGTCTGTCTTTTGTAGTAATTGATTGCTTTTCCAGTTATTTTTATTGCTTTGAAATATTACACGTTCGCTACCTCAATTAATCAATCAATCAATTCAAGAATCGTTATAAATGCACAAAATTAAATATATTGTCCTCACAACAGTGTATAGTTTAAAAAATATATTGTTTATTACTTTGCATTATTGTTCTGTAGGTCTACGTGTCTTCTTCTAGCCTACAAATGTGCAACATTCTAAATAACTGAAACATTGCATTAGTGATAAACATAGGCTTAAGGAAAAATTGCTATAGCATTTACGAAAAGCCAATGTCCGTACTGAATGTTGAAGAAACCCGCTTCTATGCGTATTGCTTAAAAGTCAGTCTTCAATTAATTTTTCAGACTCAAAGTAGCCTTACTTACTGAAAAAAATCCAAATCAGTGACATGATATGCCATCATATCATTGTGAAACCAATTTGGAACGTTTCGTCGGCACCGGAACTGGGTTGTTTTGGTTTCTCCGTGTCCACTTGATATCTTCCCGCACGCGCCAAACGCGCGCACTAACGATAGCCCACTAATGGGCGCGCGAGTCACTGCTCGTCGCCTCCCAAGTCGCACTGATGTCTCTCTCAGCGTGGACGCAACGTCACGTCCGCACTTGAATCTGAAGTCTTATCCCATTCTACGGAGGCAATCCCAGCCACACACACACGCGGGATTCTCCCAAAGCGATAGGACAGACTCGTCACTGTGAAAGGAGAAAGAGAAACATTGGACCTCTGCTGTTTGGAAGGAGAAAAATAGGAGGTGTTCTGACTGGCTGGCTGTTGGTCTGTCTCCGTCTCCCTCTGTCAACTCCTAGAGCGGAGAGTTCTGTGCCATTCTTTTCGCTACTGTCAAGACTCGCAGTGCGAGGACTGAATGGTGCCAAAGCTCACAGCACCTAGCAGACCCAACACCGGTGGAATTTTTTGGGTTCAGTTATTGAATTAATAGGACATTTGTTGTAATTCTGCGAGAAAATAACAGAGGAGAAGAGGTGACAGTTGAATCGAATATTGGCCCATCGAGCGAAGAGTGGCATGCACGGTAGGCTACCCCAGTAGTGAACGCAGATGGCAGAGGGCACCTCGTCGGAATTCCAATTATTTTTATTCTCTGCAATTATTGCAGTAATTCCGTTGAGGTTATTGACACAAAATAACCAAGCAGAAATATTTGCATGAACTTGCATGTGTCTGCTGTAACTCCAACAGTTTAACCCCTCCAGGTGTTGCGCTTAGGGTGAAATAATTCTGCGAGGACTGGACAGTTGACAAACGTTTTACCCGCCTTTCAACAACTTCAATAAAAAAAACGTGGCTCTTTTTCACTTACTGTAGCTTCATGTTAGTCGTCTTAATTGGAAGCACTTTGAAAAAGTTACCGGGCACCAGACCAGCGGAGCACCACGGAGCAAGCCGAACCCACGCGCAGTTTTCCGGGCGATGCCAGAGTAGATGCAGGGGCAATGTCCCGTCGCAAGCAGGGGAACCCTCAGCACCTATCACTGTCTCAAAGAGAAACAATACGACGTGAGTATGATCACCTTATAGATCATTTGATAATTGCCTAAATATGGGAATTTTGTATATAAAATACTGAATTCAATTACCATTATCACTGGCAATGAATGAGGATGAATGTACATGTTTACAGTGTGATACTGGAGCAACACGGTATACTATAAACACACTTCTTCTATAGCTGTTTATGTTTCATTGCAAACCACTTTTTGATCTTTTCCAAGAGGGTTGGAATGGTCTGATTTTAAAGCACGAGCTGCAAAACCTGAAAAATGGAAAGTGCAGAATGTCTTTATCTGTGAAGACGACATTCATGGGTATTATGACGCCTTCATAGGTGCATGTTTTGGGCATATTTATGCAATCATTAATTAACATTTAAAACCAAAATAATTGTGCAACCAAAACGTACAATTTAATTTAACAATTTTAAATTCCACATTAAAAGTTAACTTATTTATTAATTCTAGTAACTTATTGTTACATTCTTACATTTGTGTCCATGTGCGTAACTGTCCAGTGTTAATGAAAACCCTTGTATGAATAGGTGTTCTAAAACCATTTTCATATCAGGAGACATCACAGATTTCTTTATTTTAGTCATATCGAGAGCAGCTTACATTAGTAAGCCCATACATTTTCACACTGGTCCCCCGTGGGAATTGAACCCATAACCTCTATCAATTGAGCCACACAGGACACACGACCCAATCATCATCCATAGTTTGGGAAACTATGTTCTATTCAAATTGCATGTGTTTTAAAGTACAATTTGGCGAGAACACGTGTGACAGTCATACATTTACATTTACATTTAAGTCATTTAGCAGACGCTCTTATCCAGAGCGACTTACAAATTGGTGCATTCACCTTATGACATCATACGCTACTGTGTTAGGATTCCGTCTGCCGTCTCGTTTTCTTGGAAGGCTTTACATTTCTTTGCAATTAGACTTTAGTCATACATAACACCTTATCATTCAATTTACATGATCTCTCTCTCTCTCTCTCTCTCTCTCTCTCTCTCTCTCTCTCTCTCTCTCTCTCTCTCTCTCTCTCTCTCTCTCTCTCTCTCTCTCTCTCTCTCTCTCTCTCTCTCTCTCTCTCTCTCTCTCTCTCTCTCTCTCTCTCTCTCTCTCTCTCTCTCTCTCTCTCTCTCTCTCTCTCTCTCTCTCTCTCTCTCTCTCTCTCTCTCTCTCTCTCTCTCTCTCTCTCTCTCTCTCTCTCTCTCTCTCTCTCTCTCTCTCTCTCTCTCTCTCTCTCTCTCTCTCTCTCTCTCTCTCTCTCTCTCTCTCTCTCTCTCTCTCTCTCTCTCTCTCTCTCTCTCTCTCTCTCTCTCTCTCTCTCTCTCTCTCTCTCTCTCTCTCTCTCTCTCTCTCTCTCTCTCTCTCTCTCTCTCTCTCTCTCTCTCTCACACACACACACACTGCACCAATATTTAGAATAGTGCCATGGTCATTGCGTCGTGAAATATATTATCTTCATGTTCAGTCATGATTTCCTTGAGATCATGTATTATTTCAGTTAGCCCATTCAGCCATGCATTTTGAGGATGGTATTGCCTATATCATTTTCTGCCACATTATCCCTATTTATTATGTCAGTGTGAAATGCAGGTGCATGTTAATTCTGTCATTATTCTACGCAGTCTAGTTTCTTTAGTTTATTTTGATCGCGGCAGCTGCTGCTGCATAGGCGTTTTTGTAGACCTAAACTTTATTTACAAAAATCCCAATCTGAATACTAAATTATTGGGGCCAAGAAAGAGCATGTGGATCAAGCTTGTACAAATGTAGTCGATGTTCAGCCGTCTGGTATAACTTAATGGAAAATGTATCTAAATTATTCACCGAAAAGGTCACCGAAATGTTTGAGCTATCTGCTTCTTCGTTGTGGATTCCACGCTGGTGGATTCAAGTAGGAAGGCCTTCATTTACTGCCTTAAATCATGAGTCATGTGTAGTTTATCGATGTGATTTTTCCAGGCACGACCTGTTATGTTATAGATTAGGCTACATCTGATTGAAGATGCTTGTGGGCATATGATTTTTTTTTTTAAGTCCGATAATCCAATTTGAAATCAATGAAATCAATCCAGAGTTTTCCCAGTGCTCTCTCCCGTGCATATGTCCAATTTCATAGTGGCCTAATCTAGCTAATTCATAACAGAGGTCTGTGATGTAATCTGTGTCCAATGTGTTTCTTGTTGAGCAGGGTTAGACCCGTTCTATCCCACACACCGCCATTTAACATCTAGACTAATCATTTACCCACCCCCGTTTTCACTGGATTTAACCCATTATATTACATGTTTTAATCTTCTTTATATTCTATCATTTTTAATCTTTCAGTGTTTTAATCCCCGACCTCAAATATCAATGCCAATTAATAATAATTTTTTAAAAGCTAATAAAATCATGACAGCATGAAGAATTCCATTTAACCAATGTCTTTTTAACAAAACGTATTTTGCACGTCACATGGCTTTCTAGAATTTCACCAAGACAAAGGAAAGACTACTTTCTCAGTGTAGATCCTGTTATTGTCAGTTGTGACGTGGCCTCGTGGGCTGATGAGACCGTAACATTGGTGTAGTCTCGGCATGCAGCCTCCATCTGCTGTGCCGTGTTCCCTGTCACCCGCAGCTGGCTGACTTCCGCTGTCACCTTTCAAACAGCAGCAATCATGCCGTTGTCTACAGGCCTGAGAAATACAAAAATCAGGTGGTTTGATTCTCTTTTCATAGCAGGTTGAGAGGAGTCCAAATTGGTGTCAGTTTAATTCATCAGCAACAGGATTAGGACAGGAATTTGGTATTACAGGTGTTTTTCATCAGGTTCAAAGCAATCCCCTTCCCCAAGTATGCAGATAATGTGCTCACTGCTCATGAGTACTGCAATAGAGGTTGCCTGTTGCCTTGCACCTACTATATGTATAGTTAGATCACATTTATTCCTGTAAGAGACGATACAACTGCATTGTGTGTTAGCGGCAGAAACAGTGTTATTTTCTGTCAGACGAATCACCCCACAGTTTTATTCAGTTGAGAGGAATCGGTGAGGGTGATGGACAGGTGAGCCTGAAGCAGGACTGTGTTTAAACCCATCAACAGTTCCAGGGTGCAGCTCATAACATCTCACAGGGCTCAGGGGACATTCCACCACTATAGTAACTCCCTGTCTACTCCTCTTTGTGACTCATTAGCTTACAGATCTAAGGAACAAATATTTTCTGTTTGTTTTTGTTGTTGTTTAATGCCGTTTGACCCACTACATCGACAACTTAGAGTTAGTTACCTATGAGGAAGATCTCAAACTGTGTGTCTGTCTCACTGTCCTGCTTTTTACCCAGAGGTCCACAGGGTAAAAGGGTTGTCTCTAACTGTCGTTTCTATATGACTTACATTCAGATCGATAGCTTACAGGATATGAGTTAATGTGGTGTGTGTGTGTGTGTGTTTATTTATGTCTGGGAAGGATAGAACAGTTACTGACCCAACATTTAAATGATTAAACTTTAACTTGAAATACAATTTAGATAATCTCTGAATTTGGTTTATTAGACTGTAAACTAGGACAGAGAGAATGACAAGAGAGAGTGAAGGAGAGAGAGAGAGAGAGAGAGAGAGAGAGAATGACAAGAGAGAGACAAGGAGAGAGAGAATGACAAGAGAGAGAGAATGAGAGAGAGAGAGAATGACAAGAGAGAGAGAATAACAAGAGAGAGACAAGGAGAGAGAGAATAACAAGAGAGAGACAAGGAGAGAGAGAGAGAATGACAAGAGAGAGACAAGGAGAGAGAGAGAATAACAAGAGAGAGACAAGGAGAGAGAGAGAATGACAAGAGAGAGAGAAAGGAGAGAGAGAGAGAGAATGACCAGAGAGAGACAAGGAGAGAGAGAGAATAACAAGAGAGAGACAAGGAGAGAGAGAGAGAATGACAAGAGAGAGAGAAAGGAGAGAGAGAGAGAGAGAATGACCAGAGAGAGACAAGGAGAGAGAGAATAACAAGAGAGAGACAAGGAGAGAGACAAGGAGAGAGAGAGAATAACAAGAGAGAGACAAGGAGAGAGAGAGAGAGAGAGAATGACAAGAGAGAGAGACAAGGAGAGAGAGAGAGAATGTAGAATCTGTGTGTATGTGTGTGTATGTGTGTGTGTGTGTGTATATGTCCATCTGACCATCTATCTCACCACCTGTCCCTACGTTTGTCCAGCTATGTCTGTGTGTGTAAGCATGCATTGATTGTGTGTCTGTGTGTGTAAGCATGCATTGTGTGTGTGTCTGTGTGTGTAAGCATGCATTGTGTGTGTGTCTGTGTGTGTGTCTGTGTGTGTGTGTAAGTATGCATTGTGTGTGTGTGTGTCTTTGTGTGTAAGTATGCATTGAGTGTGTGTGTGTGTGTCTGTGTGTGTAAGCATGCATTGTATGTGTGTGTATGTGTGTGTAGTCATCTGTGTGTGTGAGGTTATGTGTTTGCATGTGTCCATGTCTGCATTTGCAATATAGGCCCTGCAAATTAATTATCCAAATACATACAAAACATGTATCACGCAACATCCCCCAGGTTAGCCGTGGAGGCAATACACCCATCTGGGAGGAAGGGCGAGGGGAGAGTAGGAAGGGAAGTAGGGAGAGGAGGGACATAGGGAGGTAGGGAGAGGAGAGGAAGTAGGGAGGTAGGGAGAGGAGAGGAAGTAGGGAGGTAGGAAGAGGAGAGGAGGTAGGGAGAGGAGAGGAGGTAGGGAGAGGAGAGGAGGTAGGGAGAGGAGGGACATAGGGAGGTAGGGAGAGGAGAGGAGGTAGGGAGAGGAGAGGAAGTAGGGAGGTAGGGAGAGGAGAGGAGGTAGGGAGAGGAGGGATGTAGGGAGGTAGGAAGAGGAGAGGAGGGAGAGGAGGGGAGGGAAAGAGCTTGTGAGAGGAGGGAGGTAGGGAGAGGAGAGGAAGTAGGGAGAGGAGGGAGGTAGGGAGGTAGGGAGAGGAGAGGAAGTAGGGAGAGGAGGGATGTAGGGAGGTAGGAAGAGGAGAGGAGGGAGAGGAGAGGAGGGAGAGAGCTAGGGAGAGGAGGGAGGTTGGGAGGTAGGGAGAGGAGAGGAAGTAGGGAGAGGAGGGAGGTAGGGAGGTAGGAAGAGGAGAGGAAGTAGGGAGAGGAGGGATGTAGGTAGGTAGGAAGAGGAGAGGAGGGAGAGGAGAGGAGGGAGAGAGCTAGGGAGAGGAGGGAGGTAGGGAGAGGAGAGGAGGTTGGGAGAGGGTAGGGAGGTAGGGAGAGGAGAGGAAGCAGGGAGAGGAGGGATGTAGGGAGGTAGGAAGAGGAGAGGAGAGGAGGGAGAGAAGAGGAGGGAGAGAGCTAGGGAGAGGAGGGAGGTAGGGAGAGGGTAGAGAGAGGAGAGTAGGTAGGGAGAGGAGAGGAGGTAGGAAGGTAGGGAGAGGAGAGGAGGTAGGGAGAGGAGAGGAGGTAGGAAGGTAGGGAGAGGAGAGGAGGTAGGGAGAGGAGAGGAGGTAGGGAGAGGAGAGGAGGTAGGAAGGTAGGGAGAGGAGAGGAGGTAGGAAGGTAGGGAGAGGAGAGGAGGTAGGAAGGTAGGGAGAGGAGAGGAGGTAGGGAGAGGAGAGGAGGTAGGGAGAGGAGAGGAGAGGAGGTAGGAAGGTAGGGAGAGGAGAGGAGGTAGGAAGGTAGGGAGAGGAGAGGAGGTAGGAAGGTAGGGAGAGGAGAGGAGGTAGGGAGAGGAGAGGAGAGGAGGTAGGAAGGTAGGGAGAGGAGAGGAGGTAGGAAGGTAGGGAGAGGAGAGGAGAGGAGGTAGGAAGGTAGGGAGAGGAGAGGAGGTAGGAAGGTAGGGGAGAGGAGAGGAGGTAGGGAGAGGAGAGGAGAGGAGGTAGGAAGGTAGGGAGAGGAGAGGAGGTAGGAAGGTAGGGAGAGGAGAGGAGAGGAGGTAGGAAGGTAGGGAGAGGAGAGGAGGTAGGAAGGTAGGGAGAGGAGAGGAGAGGAGGTAGGGAGGTAGGGAGAGGAGAGGAGGTAGGAAGGTAGGGAGAGGAGAGGAGGTAGGGGAGAGGAGAGGAGGTAGGGAGAGGAGAGGAGGTAGGGAGAGAGAGGAGGAGGTAGGAAGGTAGGGAGAGGGAGAGGAGGTAGGAAGGTAGGGAGAGGAGAGGAGGTAGGGAGAGGAGAGGAGGTAGGAAGGTAGGGAGAGGAGAGGAGGTAGGGAGAGGAGAGGAGGTAGGAAGGTAGGGAGAGGAGAGGAGGTAGGGAGAGGAGAGGAGGTAGGAAGGTAGGGAGAGGAGAGGAGGTAGGAAGGTAGGGAGAGGAGAGGAGGTAGGGAGAGGAGAGGAGGTAGGAAGGTAGGGAGAGGAGAGGAGGTAGGAAGGTAGGGAGAGGAGAGGAGGTAGGGAGAGGAGAGGAGGTAGGAAGGTAGGGAGAGGAGAGGAGGTAGGGAGAGGAGAGGAGGTAGGAAGGTAGGGAGAGGAGAGGAGGTAGGGAGAGGAGAGGAGGTAGGAAGGTAGGGAGAGGAGAGGAGGTAGGAAGGTAGGGAGAGGAGAGGAGGTAGGGAGAGGAGAGGAGGTAGGAAGGTAGGGAGAGGAGAGGAGGTAGGAAGGTAGGGAGAGGAGAGGAGGTAGGGAGAGGAGAGGAGGTAGGAAGGTAGGGAGAGGAGAGGAGGTAGGGAGAGGAGAGGAGGTAGGAAGGTGAGGAGAGGAGGTAGGGAGAGGAGAGGAGGTAGGAAGGTAGGGAGAGGAGAGGAGGTAGGAAGGTAGGGAGAGGAGAGGAGGTAGGGAGAGGAGAGGAGGTAGGAAGGTAGGGAGAGGAGAGGAGGTAGGGAGAGGAGAGGAGGTAGGAAGGTAGGGAGAGGAGAGGAGGTAGGGAGAGGAGAGGAGGTAGGAAGGTAGGGAGAGGAGAGGAGGTAGGGAGAGGAGAGGAGGTAGGAAGGTAGGGAGAGGAGAGGAGGTAGGGAGAGGAGAGGAGGTAGGGAGAGGAGAGGAGGTAGGAAGGTAGGGAGAGGAGAGGAGGTAGGGAGAGGAGAGGAGGTAGGAAGGTAGGGAGAGGAGAGGAGGTAGGGAGAGGAGAGGAGGTAGGGAGAGGAGAGGAGGTAGGAAGGTAGGGAGAGGAGAGGAGGTAGGGAGAGGAGAGGAGGTAGGGAGAGGAGAGGAGGTAGGAAGGTAGGGAGAGGAGAGGAGGTAGGGAGAGGAGAGGAGGTAGGAAGGTAGGGAGAGGAGAGGAGGTAGGAAGGTAGGGAGAGGAGAGGAGGTAGGGAGAGGAGAGGAGGTAGGAAGGTAGGGAGAGGAGAGAGAGGAGGTAGGAAGGTAGGGAGAGGGAGAGGAGGTAGGGAGAGAGAGAGGAGGTAGGAAGGTAGGGAGAGGAGAGGAGGTAGGAAGGTAGGGAGAGGAGAGGAGGTAGGGAGAGGAGAGGAGGTAGGAAG
>NC_068428.1:39290386-39307886 GCF_023373465.1 Oncorhynchus keta
CCCACATGGGGATGAGGAAGAGGAGAGGAGGCTGACGCCCGCTAAAGGAATCTGTCCCAAGCAGGAAAGAGGAAACACAGGTAGGAACCAGGAAGTCTGAATACAATTGGTCTGGCTCTGTTTAAAATGCTTTGAAGGAGTAGAGACATAATATTTGGGTTTATAAAGACAAATACACACATGTTTGGCATCAAGTGCAGTGTGAGTTTTGACACTCGATTAAGCACACACACACACGCACCCCCCCACACACACACACACACACACACACACACACACACACACATACACACACACATACACACACCGCTACGCAGCCCCAGCTCTAAAGCTGCCTGGAGGATCCCTGCTGCTGAAACCAATTGTGCCAGGAAGTGACAGCGGAGTCGTTGCCAGGCCCTGTGTGTGTTCATAAGGACATTCTGCTGCATCAAAAGGTTAAGAAAGCTGATTAAAATGCTGTGGCTGGGAGGTGCAGAGAAGAGGATTAATAAAGAGGATATAGGACCATTCATCTGGTTTAAAGAGTCTGTTTAGTATAAGCATGTGGAGCTGCAGGGGGACAAGCTCAAAGTTAAAAGGCCACACAGTCACTACTATAGAGGACACACAGTCCCTACTAAAGAGGCCACACCGTCACTACTATAGAGGACAAACAGTCACTACTATAGAGGACACACAGTCACTACTATAGAGGACACACAGTCACTACTATAGAGGACACAAAGTCACTACTATAGAGGCCACACAATCACGACTATAGTGGCCACACCATCACTACTATAGAGGACACACAGTCACTAGTATAGAGTACACACAGTCACTAGTATAGAGGACACACAGTCACTAATATAGAGGTCACACAGTCACTAATATAGAGGTCACACAGTCACTACTTTCGGAACGCAAACTGGTAGACTGGAG
Source organism: Oncorhynchus keta (assembly GCF_023373465.1). NCBI lineage: Eukaryota > Metazoa > Chordata > Actinopteri > Salmoniformes > Salmonidae > Oncorhynchus > Oncorhynchus keta. The sequence continues at coordinate 39,291,311 of NC_068428.1, forward strand.
ATAGTAGAATCGGGAAGTTGGGGAATAATAAATCCAATTCTACATATGCAGAGAGGCCTTAAGCAGCCCATATATATGATGAGAAAGACTGTATTCCTACACAACTCAACCTATAGCAGACAGAGAACCTACACAACTCAACCTATAGCAGACAGAGAACCTACACAACTCAACCTATAGCAGACAGAGAACCTACACAACTCAACCTATAGCAGACAGAGAAATATACTGTCCTCCTACACAACTCAACCTATAGCAGACAGAGAACCTACACAACTCAACCTATAGCAGACAGAGAAATATACTGTCCTCCTACACAACTCAACCTATAGCAGACAGAGAAATATACTGTCCACCTCCACAACTCAACCTATAGCAGACAGAGAAATATACTGTCCTACACAACTCAACCTATAGCAGACAGAGAAATATACTGTCCTCCTACACAACTCAACCTATAGGAGACAGAGAAGTATACTGTCCTACACAACTCAACCTATAGGAGACAGAGAAATATACTGTCCTCCTACACAACTCAACCTATAGCAGACAGAGAAATATACTGTCCTCCTACACAACTCAACCTATAGGAGACAGAGAAGTATACTGTCCTACACAACTCAACCTATAGGAGACAGAGAAATATACTGTCCTCCTACACAACTCAACCTATAGGAGACAGAGAAATATACTGTCCTCCTACACAACTCAACCTATAGGAGACAGAGAAGTATACTGTCCTACACAACTCAACCTATAGCAGACAGAGAATTATACTGTCCTACACAACTCAACCTATAGCAGACAGAGAAGTATACTGTCCTACACAACTCAACCTATAGCAGACAGAGAATTATACTGTCCTACACAACTCAACCTATAGCAGACAGAGAAGTATACTGTCCTCCGACACAACTCAACCTAGAGCAGACAGAGTAATAATATACTGTCCTCCTACACAACTCAACCTATAGCAGACAGAGAAATATACTGTCCTCCTACACAACTCAACCTATAGCAGACAGAGAAATATACTGTCCTCCTACACAACTCAACCTATAGGAGACAGAGAAATATACTGTCCTCCTACACAACTCAACCTATAGCAGACAGAGAAATATACTGTCCTCCTACACAACTCAACCTATAGCAGACAGAGTAATATACTGTCCTACACAACTCAACCTATAGCAGACAGAGTAATATACTGTCCTACACAACTCAACCTATAGCAGACAGAGTAATATACTGTCCTACACAACTCAACCTATAGCAGACAGAGTAATATACTGTCCTCCTACACAACTCAACCTATAGCAGACAGAGTAATATACTGTCCTCCTACACAACTCAACCTATAGCAGACAGAGAAATATACTGTCCTCCTACACAACTCAACCTATAGCAGACAGAGTAATATACTGTCCTACACAACTCAACCTATAGGAGACAGAGAAGTATACTGTCCTCCTACACAACTCAACCTATAGGAGACAGAGAAGTATACTGTCCTCCTACACAACTCAACCTATAGGAGACAGAGAAATATACTGTCCTCCTACACAACTCAACCTATAGCAGACAGACAGAGAACCTACACAACTCAACCTATAGCAGACAGAGAAATATACTGTCCTACACAACTCAACCTATAGGAGACAGAGAACCTACACAACTCAACCTATAGCAGACAGAGAAATATACTGTCCTACACAACTCAACCTATAGCAGACAGAGAAATATACTGTCCTACACAACTCAACCTATAGCAGACAGAGAAATATACTGTCCTACACAACTCAACCTATAGCAGACAGAGAAATATACTGTCCTACACAACTCAACCTATAGCAGACAGAGAACCTACACAACTCAACCTATAGGAGACAGAGAAGTATACTGTCCTCCTACACAACTCAACCTATAGCAGACAGAGAACCTACACAACTCAACCTATAGGAGACAGAGAAGTATACTGTCCTCCTACACAACTCAACCTATAGCAGACAGAGAACCTACACAACTCAACCTATAGGAGACAGAGAAGTATACTGTCCTACACAACTCAACCTATAGGAGACAGAGAAATATACTGTCCTCCTACACAACTCAACCTATAGGAGACAGAGAAGTATACTGTCCTCCTACACAACTCAACCTATAGGAGACAGAGAAATATACTGTCCTCCTACACAACTCAACCTATAGGAGACAGAGAAGTATACTGTCCTCCGACACAACTCAACCTAGAGCAGACAGAGTAATAATATACTGTCCTCCTACACAACTCAACCTATAGCAGACAGAGAAATATACTGTCCTCCTACACAACTCAACCTATAGCAGACAGAGAAATATACTGTCCTCCTACACAACTCAACCTATAGGAGACAGAGAAATATACTGTCCTCCTACACAACTCAACCTATAGCAGACAGAGAAATATACTGTCCTCCTACACAACTCAACCTATAGCAGACAGAGTAATATACTGTCCTACACAACTCAACCTATAGCAGACAGAGTAATATACTGTCCTACACAACTCAACCTATAGCAGACAGAGTAATATACTGTCCTACACAACTCAACCTATAGCAGACAGAGTAATATACTGTCCTCCTACACAACTCAACCTATAGCAGACAGAGTAATATACTGTCCTCCTACACAACTCAACCTATAGCAGACAGAGAAATATACTGTCCTCCTACACAACTCAACCTATAGCAGACAGAGTAATATACTGTCCTACACAACTCAACCTATAGGAGACAGAGAAGTATACTGTCCTCCTACACAACTCAACCTATAGGAGACAGAGAAGTATACTGTCCTCCTACACAACTCAACCTATAGGAGACAGAGAAATATACTGTCCTCCTACACAACTCAACCTATAGCAGACAGAGAACCTACACAACTCAACCTATAGCAGACAGAGAAATATACTGTCCTACACAACTCAACCTATAGGAGACAGAGAACCTACACAACTCAACCTATAGCAGACAGAGAAATATACTGTCCTACACAACTCAACCTATAGCAGACAGAGAAATATACTGTCCTACACAACTCAACCTATAGCAGACAGAGAAATATACTGTCCTACACAACTCAACCTATAGCAGACAGAGAAATATACTGTCCTACACAACTCAACCTATAGCAGACAGAGAAATATACTGTCCTACACAACTCAACCTATAGGAGACAGAGAAGTATACTGTCCTCCTACACAACTCAACCTATAGCAGACAGAGAACCTACACAACTCAACCTATAGGAGACAGAGAAGTATACTGTCCTCCTACACAACTCAACCTATAGCAGACAGAGAACCTACACAACTCAACCTATAGGAGACAGAGAAGTATACTGTCCTACACAACTCAACCTATAGGAGACAGAGAAATATACTGTCCTCCTACACAACTCAACCTATAGGAGACAGAGGCATATACTCATTTGAGTTCATCCAAAACTCAAATTTAGTCAGAATCAGAGTCAGAATCCCACCGACTCACACAGTTTGATGCCTTTCTTCTGCTTCCACAGTATTACAGTGACCTTCCCTTGATTTATTTCAGCGGAGGAAAAGTCAACCTTATCTCTGGTAATGCAGCACAAGGAAGCACTCCAGGGCTGAATTAATTAATGAAACAGCTGAAGAGCATTTCAAGCTTTACTCAACACGTTAGAATACCACTTAGAGACTTCTTCTTAAGTTTCAGCCAAACCAGATGATGTTTAAAAGGGCTAATTATATCCAGCATGGCTGCCAGACAGAACAGAGTACATCATCGTGCCTGCGGTGGAGGTGAGGAGGGGAAACATGCTGTAGACCAGCGCTGCCCTCTTCCTGGAGATCTACTGTCCTTTAGGTTATCAGTCCATCCCTCTTCCTGGAGATCTATTGTCCTGTAGGTTATCAGTCCAATCCTCGTCCTGGAGATCTACTGTCCTGTAGGTTATCAGTCCATCCCTCTTCCTGGAGATCTATTGTCCTGTAGGTTATCAGTCCAATCCTCGTCCTGGAGATCTACTGTCCTGTAGGTTATCAGTCCATCCCTCTTCCTGGAGATCTATTGTCCTGTAGGTTATTAGTCCAACCCTCTTCCTGGAGATCTACTGTCCTGTAGGTTATCAGTCCAACCCTCTTCCTGGAGATCTACTGTCCTTTAGGTTATCAGTCCATCCCTCTTCCTGGAGATCTATTGTCCTTTAGGTTATCAGTCCAACCCTCTTCCTGGAGATCTACTGTCCTTTAGGTTATCAGTCCACCCCTCTTCCTGGAGATCTACTGTCCTGTAGATTATCAGTCCATCCTTCTTCCTGGAGATCTACTGTCCTTTAGGTTTTCAGTCCAACCCTCTTCCTGGAGATCTATTTTCCTGTGGGTTTTCAGTCCATCCCTCTTCCTGGAGATCTATGGTCCTGTGGGTTATCAGTCCCTCTTCCTGGAGATCTACTGTCCTGTAGGTTATCAGTCCAACCCTCTTCCTGGAGATCTATGGTCCTGTGGGTTATCAGTCCATCCCTCTTCCTGGAGATCTACTGTCCTGTAGGTTATCAGTCCATCCCTCTTCCTGAAGATCTACTGTCCTGTAGGTTATCAGTCCATCCCTATTCCCGGAGATCTACTGTCCTGTAGGTTTTCAGTCAAACCCCCTTCCTGGAGATCTACTGTCCTTTAGGTTATCAGTCCAACCCTCTTCATGGAGATCTACTGTCCTGTAGGTTATCAGTCCATCCCTCTTCCTGGAGATCTACTGTCCTGTAGGTTATCAGTCCAACCCCCTTCCTGGAGATCTACTGTCCTGTAGGTTATCAGTCCATCCCTATTCCCGGAGATCTACTGTCCTGTAGGTTTTCAGTCAAACCCCCTTCCTGGAGATCTACTGTCCTTTAGGTTATCAGTCCAAACCTACAGGACAGTAGATCTCCAGGAAGAGTGTTGGGCAGTCCTGATATAGAGGGCAGAACAGAGCACTGCAGTTAGTTAGGGAGAACCGCTGACCTGATCTGTCATGCACGCACTCATACAAATGCAGAAATGCAAGCATGGCATGCACATGAACCCCCCCACACACACACACACACACACACACACACACACACAGACACACATCTTAGTAGAATGGGGTTCCTCTACGTAATGACACAGAACAAGGCCGAGGCAGGATGTTACAAAAGGAAACCAACCGTTAGTTATTTCAGACAGAAGAGGAGGGGCTTAAGGTGTATTTCTGATTGTGGGCAGCATGTTTTTCATGCCTGCCTGTATGTATGCAGACAGTTCCTGTCTAAAACCATCCCCATAGAAGAACCCTTTTGGATCCAGGTCGATCCCTTTTTGGTTCCAGGTAGAACCCTTTTGGATCCAGGTCGATCCCTTTTTGGTTCCAGGTAGAACCATTATGTGGAAAAGGCTCTACGTACATCCCAAAAAGGATTCTATCTTCAACCTAAATGGTTCTACCTGGATCCAAAAGGGTTCTACCTGGATCCAAAAGGGTTCTACCTGGAACCTAAAGGGTTCTACCTGGATCCAAAAGGGTTCTACCTGGAACCTAAAGGGTTCTACCTGGAACCTAAAGGGTTCTACCTGGATCCAAAAGGGTTCTACCTGGAATCTAAAGAGTTCTGGATGGATTCAAAATAGTTTTTCAAAAGGTTCTCCTATGGGGACAGTTTTAGATAGGGACTGTCTGCACGCACACAGTCAGGCATGTGAAACAAGCTGCCCACACGCACACACTCAGAAATACACCTCAACCCCCTCCTCTCCTGTCTGAAACCACAGTTGGTTTCTTTTTGTAACATCCTGCCGTCAGTACGCAGCTTACACTGCAAAGATGTTGTGAGGCTAGCACATTTAACTGAACACAAACACAAACCTACACACACTCAGACAAACACACACACACACACACACACACACACACACACACACACACACACACACACACACACACACACACACACACACACACACACACACACACACACACACACACACACACACACACACACACACACACACACTCAGACAAACACACACACACACACACACACAAACATAGATGATGTTGGGATGAAAAATGTCTTCTGAATGTCTTCATTTCTCAAGCTGATGTAAACCCTGTGTGAGTGGTATGTGTGTGTGTGGTTGAGAGAGTGGCGTGTGTGTGTGTTTGAGATATTTGTGAGCATTGTGTGTGTGAAGAATGATGAGTGTCATCAGACAGCGCACGGCTGTCGCTAAGGGAGCGCTGCCATCGCCACGATGACCCTGGCCTGGCTTTGAACCCATCTCCAGACGCCTCATATCCCCTCTGGATGTGCACCGAGACATCACACACACACACACACACACACACACACACACACACACACACACACACACACACACACACACACACACACACACACACACACACACACACACACAGACACACAGACACAGACACAGACACAGACACACGCACACACAAGCACACACACACACTGTGTGAATATTTCATGATTCTCTCTCTCTACCCATCCATCTTTGATCTGCCTGGGCTGAGATACGTCTCTAGAGGACTACACTGTGAACTAGGCTGAAATGTTGAACATTATGGAATTTACTGTCTTGTTTGCAGTAGTGAATTATGTAGTTACTGTAGGGTTGGTCCCCCTTCTGAAGGATCAAGCAATCAATCTAATGTATTTATAAAGCCCTTCTTACATCAGCTGATAACTCAAAGTGCTGTACAGAAACTCAGCCTAAAACCCCAAAACAGCAAGCAATTCAGGTGTAGAAGCACGGTGGCTTGGAAAAACTCCCTAGAAAAGCCAAAACCTAGGAAGAAACCTAGAGAGGAACCAGGCTATGAGGGGTGGCCAGTCCTCTTCTGGATGTGCCGGGTGGAGATTATAACAGAACATGGCCAAGATGTTCAAATGTTCATAGATGACCTGTAGGGTCAGATAATAATAATTACAGTAGTTGTCGAGGGTGCAACAGGTCAGCACCTCAGGAGTAAATGTCAGTTGGCTTTTCATAGCCGATCATTCAGAGTTCGAGACAACAGGTGTGGTAGAGAGAGGGTCCAAAACAGCAGGTCCAGGACAAGGTAGCAACGTCCAGTGAACAGGTCCGGGCTCCGCAGGCAGAACCGTTGAAACTGGAGCAGCAGCACAACCAGGTGGACTGGGGACAGCCAGGAGTCATCAGGCCAGGTGGACTGGGGACAGCCAGGAGTCATCAGGCCAGGTGGACTGGGGACAGCCAGGAGTCATCAGGCCAGGTGGACTGGGGACAGCCAGGAGTCATCAGGCCAGGTAGTCCTGAGGCATGGTCCCAGGTCTCAGGTCCTTCGGGAGGGGAAGGAGAGAGAGAGAATTAGTGAGCACAGTGAGCACAGCCTTGCCATTGAGAAGGGTAGACACAGGAAAACCTGGCTGCCTGTAGAGGAAAGGCTGTGCAACCACCTCACAACAGTAGAACCTGAGACGGAGCTGCTTTTCCTGACAAAATGTAAAAAATATAAAACAATTAGAGAGTGTCATTTTCCCAAATTTCAAGGTTTCAAAGACCTCTCTGATGAGGACAGGCTACCCGTCCTGTTGGGGGAGGACGCAGAGAGCTGTGGGTTGGCAGGGCACTATATTGAGGGACAGAGTCTGACAGACCAATCAACCTTCACATGTCCTCTACTGTGTGCTCATTGTTATTGTTGAATGTGTTGGTTATTTTGACACTTGGTTATTGTTGTTACTGTTGTTCCATTGACAATTTTGATTCTCAATTTTACGTATTTATTGTAAATATTCAAAATGATCTTTGGCAATTGTTACGTCATGCCAATAAAGCAAACTGAATTGAATTGAATTGAATTAGAGGGAGCCTACTTAAATTCCCACAGGACACTAGATGAGACAGGAGAATTACACTAGATATAACAGACTGCACACATCAATTCCACCCCCCAAAAAAAAAAAATTACTCAGAGTTAGAATAGTAAAATAATAAAATACACAAGTTGCAATTTTGAAATGTGGTTTATTACATTAGCAGTATTTCTCTTGTTCTGTCCGTCACTGATTTAGCCGAAGCCAACTGTACCTTTTTAGATTCCTAAGCCCAGCTATCTAAACTTGTTATGATGGTCGGATTACCAGCCGGGGTGGGGGGTGGGGAGGGGGGCGGCATTGATTTTGTTAGTCAGTCTCATTCAGTTATCAGATTAAAAACTGAAAACATATCCCTCCATCCTCTGGCAAAATGTGTAGCATTGCAGGAAATTAGCTGTAAAACCAGATCACTTTCCTCTGCGCCTCATGGCAAAATGGGTAGAATTGCATGAAATTAACAAATTTTTTTTTTTAAACGTACAAAAAAAAATGGCCACGAGCAACTGCAGCCCCTCATGATGAGTTCAGATTGTGTTGTGTCCCTGACTCCTATCCATGATGAGTTCAGATTGTGTTGCGTCCCTGACCCCTATCCATGATGAGTTCAGATTGTGTTGTGTCCCTAACCCCTATCCATGATGAGATCAGATTGTGTTGGGTCCCTGACCCCTATCCATGATGAGTTCAGATTGTGTTGTGTCCCTAACCCCTATCCATGATGAGTTCAGATTGTGTTGTGTCCCTAACCCCTATCCATGATGAGTTCAGATTGTGTTGGGTCCCTGACCCCTATCCATGATGAGTTCAGATTGTGTTGTGTCCCTAACCCCTATCCATGATGAGTTCAGATTGTGTTGCGTCCCTAACTCCTATCCATGATGAGTTCAGATTGTGTTGCGTCCCTGACCCCTATCCATGATGAGTTCAGATTGTGTTGCGTCCCTGACCCCTATCCATGATGAGTTCAGATTGTGTTGGGTCCCTAACCCCTATCCATGATGAGTTCAGATTGTGTTGTGTCCCTAACCCCTATCCATGATGAGTTCAGATTGTGTTGTGTCCCTGACCCCTATCCATGATGAGTTCAGATTGTGTTGTGTCCCTGACCCCTATCCATGATGAGTTCAGATTGTGTTGTGTCCCTAACCCCTATCCATGATGAGTTCAGATTGTGTTGTGTCCCTAACCCCTATCCATGATGAGTTCAGATTGTGTTGTGTCCCTAACCCCTATCCATGATGAGTTCAGATTGTGTTGTGTCCCTGACTCCTATCCATGATGAGTTCAGATTGTGTTGGGTCCCTAACCCCTATCCATGATGAGTTCAGATTGTGTTGTGTCCCTAACCCCTATCCATGATGAGTTCAGATTGTGTTGTGTCCCTGACCCCTATCCATGATGAGTTCAGATTGTGTTGCGTCTCTAACCCCTATCCATGATGAGTTCAGATTGTGTTGGGTCCCTGACCCCTATCCATGATGAGTTCAGATTGTGTTGCGTCTCTAACCCCTATCCATGATGAGTTCAGATTGTGTTGGGTCCCTAACCCCTATCCATGATGAGTTCAGATTGTGTTGGGTCCCTAACCCCTATCCATGATGAGTTCAGATTGTGTTGCGTCTCTAACCCCTATCCCTGCTGTATCCCTGCTGTAGGTGGTATTGCAGTAGTAGTATCAGTAGTAGCTGTAGTTGTGCTAATAGCAGCATTGCATTTGCCTCAATAGCGAGCCTTTATATTCCAATACCAACCCACCAAGAGACAAGGTGTATTTGAATGTGTCACAGCGTTTTTCCCTCTGCTCTATGTTCTTTCCCTCCGCCACCCATTGCTCTTTTAATCACCTGGCATGCTCTCATTAGCATATTAAATAGGCTTTAATCATGAAAAGCAATCAGGGTGTTGCATATTCATACCTCGGTTCTGTGTATAGTCGGGCCGGGTCCCTGTCTCGCTCCAGTTCCAAGCAGGCCTAATCAGCACGCTACCTGGGTAATAGCTGCATCATGGCCCATCGCGTGAAAACACACACACACACAAACACACACACACGCACACGCACGTGCACGCGCACGCGCACTCGCACACACACTCACACATACCCACACACTGCTCAAGTTTAGAAATAGCTTCATATGCTAATTCTGGGTTATCTCTGCAGAGGGTGTGGGACAGACAGATGGAGCGAGGGAAGGAAAGGACAGAGGAGAGGAGAGAAGGGGGGAAATAGATGAAAAGATGGTGATACTGATCCCTCTGATTGGAGCTGTGAATATTTGTACAACGGCTTAAGGAAACACACATATTAGCATAACGACTTTGTCGTTTTTGAATTAAAAACATTTGCATATGAAACCGCGTTAATTACTCCTGATGATGTTTAGTTTCTACTTGCTTCATTTGATGTCCAGGCTTCAGGGTTGTGATTAGGGGTTATGAGGTGATAGATGTGTGTTGTAGAGATGGTGTGTGTGTGTTTGTGTGTGTGTGTGTGTGTGGGAGTGTTGTGGGTGTCCACCTCAATGTCCTGTACACAGGAGTGTTGTCGGTGTCAACCTGAGTGTCCTGTATTCGGGACACCTCAGTTTACCTCCATCCAACTCCACCTCCTTACTACCCCACCTCCATCCTACCTCACCATCCTACCCCACCTCCATCCTACCCCACCTCCATCCTACCTCACCATTCTACTCCACCTCCTTACTACCCCACCTGCGTCCTACCCCACCTCCATCCTACCTCACCATCCTACCCCACCTCCATCCTACCCCACCTCCATCCTACCTCACCATCCTACCCCACCTCCATCCTACCCCACCTCCATCCTACCTCACCATCCTACCCCACCTCCATCCTACCTCACCTCCATCCTACCTCACCATCCTACCCCACCTCCATCCTACCCCACCTCCATCCTACCTCACCATCCTACCCCCACCTCCATCCTACCTCACCTCCATCCTACCTCACCATCCTACCCCACCTCCATCCTACCCCACCTCCATCCTACCTCACCATCCTACCCCACCTCCATCCTACCCCACCTCCATCCTACCTCACCATTCTACTCCACCTCCTTACTACCCCACCTGCGTCCTACCCCACCTCCGTCCTACCCCACCTCCATCCTACCTCACCATCCTACCCCACCTCCATCCTACCTCACCATCCTACCCCACCTCCATCCTACCTCACCATTCTACTCCACCTCCTTACTACCTCACCTCCATTCTACCTCACCATCCTACCCCATCTCCATCCTACCCCACCTCCGTCCTACCTCACCATCCTACCCCACCGCCATCCTACCTCACCAATCCTACCCCACCTCCATCCTACCTCACCATCCTACCTCACCTCCGTCCTACCTCACCATCCTACCCCACCGGCATCCTACCTCACTAATCCTACCCCACCTCCAATCTACCTCACCAATCCTACCCCACCTCCGTCCTACCTCACCATCCTACCCCACCGGCATCCTACCTCACTAATCCTACCCCACCTCCAATCTACCTCACCAATCATACCCCACCTCCATCCTACCTCACCTCCATCCTACATCACCTCCATCCTACATGACCTCCATCCTACCCCAACTCCATCCTACCCCACCTCGGTCCTACCCCACCTCCATCCTACCCCACCCCAATCCTACCCGGCATCTCTTCACATCTCTAGCCCATTATAGTGCTCTGTTTTCAGGCTAGCTGAAAGGAGACCACCCCGGGGCTGTCTGACTGCCTGGCTGTGTTTGCTAACAGGGGCAATCAGGCCCATACTCGGAGGCGTCAAACATGGTGGAAACGCATATGTGCACCACACGACCCAGTGGAGCGACACACACACACACACACAAACGCGCACGCATGCCCGCATACACGCAAACACATGAAAACACACACACTAGCACAAACACACACACATAGACACACAGACACACGCACGCACACACACAGTGTTCGGGCTGAAAGGTTCCCACATGAAGGCATCAAACGGTCCTCTGCCATCTTTATGACACTCATATGGCAGCACATTTGATATTTTCCTACCACAGTGGGGGAATAAATCTCCCCACTAATTTGGACTGGGCTAGTGAGTGCTCAGAGCTGCCTGCCGCTAACTTTGTGTGTGTGTGTGTGTGTGTGTGTGTGTGTGTGTGTGTGTGTGTGTGTGTGTGTGTGTGTGTGTGTGTGTGTGTGTGTGTGCGTGTGCGTGTGTGTGTGTGTGGAGGACGCTGCCTGACGGTGTTGTCCAGATGTGCTGTGGATGTTTATGCCACTTAATAGGCGAGTCTTAAAACGCATTTTAAAAAATCACACCCCGTCCAGCTATGTCACAATGTATGTGTGTGTGTCTGTGTGTGTGTTTGTGTGTTTCACATTGTGTCGAGGGGAATAGAGATCTGGGTACTAAATGCAAACACATTGCTTTTGGGTTTAATCGAGGCTTAAGTGACAATGAAAAGCCGTTGTTGTTTGTGTGAGGAAGGAGCAGCATCTAGCAAGTAGAGGAAGTGGAACTCTGCCCTGTCTTAGTTGAGCTGCTCACTGAGACAGATGTGCCATACACACACCTTGTGATTTAGATTGAATGCCGTGAATTTTGAGCCCAAGACCCTGCTGTGCAGGTACTCTTGAGTCTTGCCACTAAGTTCCTCTGATTCTAAAGATTGAATATGATGCCAACAAAGCCCGTTTCGAACTCAAGAACCACTGTGTTTCTTATCGTCTTATTGGCCACATCTGTCTGGGTGGTATATCACCGTGAAAGTGAAGAGACAGCGTTGATGGTTTACAATGTGTTTCACCACAAAGAGGTATTGGAGGCCTTGATTACTGCAGTTACCATTCAGTTACCATTCAGTTACCATTCAGTTACCATTCAGTTACCAATCAGTTACCATTCAGTTACCATTCAGTTACCATACAGTTACCATTCAGTTACCATTCAGTTACCATTCAGTTACCATTCAGTTACCATTCAGTTACCATTCAGTTACCATTCAGTTACCATTCAGTTACCATTCAGTTACCATTCAGTTACCATTCAGTTACCATTCAGTTACCATTCAGTTACCATTCAGTTACCATTCAGTTACCATTCAGTTACCATTCAGTTACCATTCAGTTACCATTCAGTTACCATTCAGTTACCATGCAGTTACCATTCATGCATTTTTTTCATCTCATTTTCTTTGCACAGTAGTTTCCTACTAAATACTGTATATGTCCCCATTTGTCCTGTAAATGTGTGTTCTGTGTTGAATGTCCATAATGCCTGATGACAATATAGTCAGGGGAATTATCTCTGCAAGGTTACAGAGGTACCGTGATAATAAGTCGACCTAAAAGCACACACAGCCCTTCTCCTCCTTAGTCTTTCCCAGAACACACAGCCCTTCTCCTCCTTAGTCTTTCCCAGAACACACAGCCCTTCTCCTCCTTAGTCTTTCCCAGAACACACAGCCCTTCTCCTCCTTAGTCTTTCCCAGAACACACAGCCCTTCTCCTCCTGTAGTCTGGTCCTGTAGTCTGTGTCTGTAGTCTGGTCCTGTAGTCTGGTCCTGTAGTCTGTGTCTGTAGTCTGGTCCTGTAGTCTGGGCCTGTAGTCTGTGTCTGTTGTCTGTGTCTGTTGTCTGTGTCTGTAGTCTGTCTGTAGTCTGGGCCTGTAGTCTGGTCCTGTAGTCTGTGTCTGTAGTCTGTCTGTAGTCTGGGCCTGTAGTCTGTGCCTGTAGTCTGGTCCTGTAGTCTGGTCCTGTAGTCTGGTCCTGTAGTCTGTGTCTGTAGTCTGGTGTGTGTGTGTGTGTGTGTGTCTGTCTGTGTGTGTGTGTGTGTGTGTGTGTGTGTGTGTGTGTGTGTGTGTGTGTGTGTGTGTGTGTGTGTGTGTGTCTGTCTGTGTGTGTTTGATCTTACTATCCTTGTGAGGACCAGATTTTTTAATTTAAATAATATACAGTATATACTGTATACATTTTAGGGTTAGAGGTTAGGTTCAGGAAAAATATGATTTAACATGGAATAAATTGTTTAGTCCCCACAAGGATAGTAAAACAAACATTTGTGTGTGTGTGTGTGTGCTGAAGGCACAGTCTGGATGGATGAAAGCCTTCTTAACCATAAGCTTTGCAGGAACTCTGCCAGGAACAGGAAATGCATCAGACTGATAAGAGCCAGGGGATGCTCCCTCTCTCTCTGTCTCTCTGTCTCTCTGTCTCTCTCTCTCTCTCTCTCTCTCTCTCTCTCTCTCTCTCTCTCTCTCTCTCTCCCTCTCTCTCTCTCCCTCTCTCACACACACACCCTCTTCCACCTCTCTCTCAACACCCTCCATCTCTCTTCCTCTCTCTCTAAATTTAAATTCAATTCAATTCAAGGGGCTTTATTGGCATGGGAAACATTTGTTAACATTGCCAAAGCAACAATACAGACATTACAAATGTCATATTATATATATACAGTGTTTTAACAATGTACAAATGGTTAAAGGACACAAGATAAAATAAATAAGCATAAATATGGGTTGTATTTACAATGGTGTTTGTTCTTCACTGGTTGCCCTTTTCTCGTGGCAACAGGTCACAAATCTTGCTGCTGTGATGGCACACTGTGGAATTTCACCCAGTAGATATGGGAGTTTATCAAAATTGGATGTGTTTTCAAATTCTTTGTGGATCTGTGAAATCTGAGGGAAATATGTCTCTCTAATATGGTCATACATTGGACAGGAGGTTAGGAAGTGCAGCTCAGTTTCCACCTCATTTTGTGGGCAGTGAGCACATAGCCTGTCTTCTCTTGAGAGCCATGTCTGCCTACGGCGGCCTTTCTCAATAGCATGGCTATGCTCACTGAGTCTGTACATAGTCAAAGCTTTCCTTAAGTTTGGGTCAATCACAGTGGTCAGGTATTCTGCCGCTGCGTACTCTCTGTTTAGGGCCAAATAACATTCTAGTTTGCTCTGTTTTTTTGTTAATTCTTTCCAATGTGTCAAGTCTTTTGTTTTCTCATGATTTGGTTGGGTCTAATTGTGCTGCTGTCCTGGGGCTCTGTGGGATGTGTTTGTGTTTGTGAACAGAGCCCCAGGACCAGCTTGCTTAGGGGACTCTTCTCCAGGTTCATCTCTCTGTAGGTGATGGCTTTGTTATGGAAGGTTTGGGAATCACTTCCTTTTAGGTGGTTGTATAATTTAACCTGTTGCGATGAGCAATCCCGTATCCGGGATACTATTTATAGGCTCAAGCTCATTACCATAACGCAACGTTAACTATTCATGAAAATCGCAAATGAAATGAAATAAATATATTTGCTCTCAAGCTTAGCCTTTTGTTAACAACACTGTCATCTCAGATTTTCAAAATATGCTTTTGAACCATAGCTAAACAAGCATTTGTGTAAGAGTATTGATAGCCTAGCATAGCATTAAGCCTAGCATTCAGCATGCAACATTTTCACAAAAACAAGAAAATCATTCAAATAAAATAATTTACCTTTGAAGAACTTCAGATGTTTTCAATGAGGAAACTCTCAGTTAGATAGCAAATGTTCAGTTTTTCCAAAAATATTATTTGTGTAGGACAAATCGCTCCGTTTTGTTCATCACGTTTGGCTACGAAAAAAACCTGTATCCAGGAGCGTAATTATCGCCACAAGCTCATTAGCATAACGCAACGTTAACTATTCATGAAAATCGCAAATGAAATAAAATAAATATATTAGCTCTCAAGCTTAGCCTTTTGTTAACAACACTGTCATCTCAGATTTTCAAAATATGCTTTTGAACCATAGCTAAACAAGCATTTGTGTAAGAGTATTGATAGCCAAGCATAGCATTAAGCCTAGCATTCAGCATGCAACATTTTCACGAAAACACGAAAAGCATTCAAATAAAATAATTTACCTTTGAAGAACTTCAGATGTTTTCAATGAGGAAACTCTCAGTTAGATAGCAAATGTTCAGTTTTTCCAAAAGTATTATTTGTGTAGGACAAATCGCTCCGTTTTGTTCATCACGTTTGGGTAAGAAAAAAACTGAAAATTAAGTCATTACAACGCAAACTTGTTTCCAAATTAACTCCATAATATCGACAGAAACATGGCAAACGTTGTTTAGAATCAATCCTCAAGGTGTTTTTCACATATCTATCGATGATAAATCATTCGTGGCAGTTTGGTTTCTCCTCTGAAGAAAATGGAACGCGCATGGACCTGGAGATTACGCAATAATTTTGACGGAGGACACCGGGCGGACACCTGGTAAATGTAGTTTCTTATGGTCAATCTTCCAATGATATGCCTACAAATACGTCACAATGCTGCAGACACCTTGGGGAAACGACAGAAAGTGCAGGCTCATTCCTGGCGCATTCACAGCCATATAAGGAGACATTGGAACACAGGGCATTCAAAATCTGGACCATTTCCTGTATGAAATTTCATCTTGGTTTCTGTAGCATTAGTTCTGGGGCACTCACAGATAATATCTTTGCAGTTTTGGAAACGTCAGAGTTTTTTATTTCCAAAGCTGTCAATTACATGCATAGTCGAGCATCTTTTCGTGACAAAATATCTTGTTTAAAACGCGAACGTTTTTTATCCAAAAATTAAAAGAGCGCCCCCTATCTCAAAGAAGTTAACGTCTCTTTCCTGGTTTTTGATAATTAGCGGGTATCAGCCAA
>NC_068428.1:39312886-39320386 GCF_023373465.1 Oncorhynchus keta
ACAGTAGAGACAGGAGAGACAGGAGAGACAGGAGAGACAGTAGAGACAGGAGAGACAGTGGCGACAGGAGAGACAGAAGGGACAGTAGAGACAGGAGAGACATTAGAGACAGGAGGGAGAGACAGTAGAGACTGGAGAGACAGGAGAGACAGGAGAGACAGTAGAGACAGGAGAGACAGTGGAGACAGGAGAGACAGGAGGGACAGTGGAGACAGGAGAGACAGGAGGGACAGTAGAGACAGGAGAGACAGTAGAGACAGGAGGGAGAGACAGGGGGGACAGTAGAGACAGTAGAGACGGGAAAGACAGTAGAGACAGGAGGGAGAGACAGTAGAGACAGGAGGGAGAGGCAGTAGAGACAGGAGAGACAGGAGAGACAGGAGAGACAGGAGGGAGAGACAGGAGGGAGAGACAGTAGAGACAGGAGAGACAGGAGAGACAATAGAGACACGAGAGACAGTGGCGACAGGAGAGACAGGAGGGACAGTAGAGACAGGAGAGACATTAGAGACAGGAGGGAGAGACAGGAGAGACAGGAGGGAGAGACAGTAGACAGGAGAGAGAGACAGGAGGGACAGTAGAGACAGGAGAGACAGGAGAGACAGTAGAGACAGGAGGGAGAGACAGTAGAGACAGGAGGGAGAGATAGTAGATACAGGAGAGACAGTAGAGACAGGAGAGACAGGAGAGACAGGAGAGACAGTGGAGACAGGAGGGACAGTAGAGACAGTAGAGACAGTAGAGACAGGAGGAGAGACAGTAGAGACAGTAGAGACAGGAGGGACAGGAAAGACAGGAGAGACAGGAGAGACAGGAGAGACAGGAGAGACAGGAAGGGAAGGAAAGGGGAGCAGGAGGGAGGGCATTAGGGGGCGAGGGGAGGAGTTGAGCAGGTCAAGAGAGAGGTGAGTAGGGGGCGAGGGGAGGAGGTGAGGAGGTCAAGAAAGAGGGGAGCAGGGGAGCAGGTGGAGAGGGAGGAGGTGATGAGAGAGGGGAGCATGGGGTGAGGGGAGGAGGTGAGGAGGTCAAGAGAGAGGGGAGCAGGGGAGCAGGTGGAGAGGGAGGAGGTGATGAGAGAGGGGAGCATGGGGTGAGGGGAGGAGGTGAGGAGGTAAAGAGAGAGGGGAGCAGGAGAGCAGGTGGAGAGGGGAGGAGGTGATGAGAGAGGGGAGCAGGGGAGCAGGTGGAGAGGGGAGGAGGTAAAGAGAGAGGGGAGCAGGGGAGCAGGTGGAGAGGGGAGGAGGTAAAGAGAGAGAGGAGCAGGAGAGCAGGTGGAGAGGGGAGGAGGTAAAGAGAGAGGGGAGCAGGAGAGCAGGTGGAGCAGTGTGTGTGTGTGTTACCGTGTGTGTGTGTTACCGTGTGTGTGTGTGTGTGTGTTACCGTGTGTGTGTGTTACCGTGTGTGTGTGTGTGTGTGTGTGTGTGTGTGTTACTGTGTGTGTGTTACTGTGTGTGTGTATGTGTTACCGTGTGTGTGTGTTACTGTGTGTGTGTGTTACTGTGTGTGTGTGTGTGTTACTGTGTGTGTGTGTTACTGTGTGTGTGTGTGTGTTACTCTGTGTGTGTGTGTGTTACCGAGTGTGTTAATCCCTCTGCTACTTCAAACCTTACCAAGCCTCATTATTTTCTCAAACCCCCAGATGTAGTCAATCAATCAATCAATCAATCAATCAATCAATCAATCAATTAATCAATCAATCAATCAATCAATCTAATGTGTTTATAAAGTCCTTGTTACATCAGCTGATATCTCAAAGTGCTGTACAGAAACCCAGCCTAAAACCCCAAACAGCAAGCAATCAAATCAAATCAAATGTATTTATATAGCCCTTCGTACATCAGCTGATATCTGAAAGTGCTGTACAGAAACCCAGCCTAAAACCCCAAACAGCAAGCAATGCAGGTGTAGAAGCACGGTGGCTAGGAAAAACTCCCTAGAAAGGCCAGAACCTAGGAAGAAACCTAGAGAGGAACCAGGCTCTGAGGGGTGACCAGTCCTCTTCTGGCTGTGCCGGGTAGAGATTATAACAGAACATGGCCAAGATGTTCAAATGGTCATAGATGACCAACATGGTCAAATAATAATAATCACAGTGGTTGAAGAGGGTGCAACAGGTCAGCACCTCAGGAGTAAATGTCAGTTGGCTTTTCATAGCCGATCATTCAGAGTATCTCTACCGCTCCTGCTGTCTCTAGAGAGTTGAAAACAGCACGTCCGGTGAACAGGTCAGGGTTCCATAGCCGCAGGCAGAACAGTTAAAACTGGAGCAGCAGCACGACCAGGTGGACTGGGGACAGAAAGGAGTCATCAGGCCAGGTAGTCTTTTTTTTTTTACCTTTATTTTACTAGGCAAGTCAGTTAAGAGCAAATTCTTATTTTCAATGGCGGCCTAGGAACAGTGGGTTAACTGCCTGTTCAGGGGCAGAACGACAGATTTGTACCTTGTCAGCTCGGGGATTCGAACTTGCAACCTTTCGGTTACTAGTCAAACACTCTAACCACTAGGCTACCCTGCCGCCAGGTAGTCTTGAGGTATGGTCCCAGGGCGAGAGAAAGGGTGAGAGAGAGCATTAGAGGGAGCATACTTAAATTCACACAGGACACCGGATAAGACAGGAGAAATACTCCAGATATAACAGACTGACCCTAGCCCCCTGACACAAACTATTGCAGCATAAATACTGGAGTACAGACAAATCAATACCATGGCACAGTTCTCTCTCTCTCTCTGCTCCCTGACATTTTGCTTGTGCTTTTAAAGCAAATAATTGCTATTAAAGCCAATCTGAAAGAACAAAAGCGACTTTAGTCTTAAGAGCTAAAGTCCATATAGAATACCTAATTGGCCTGGTGGTGGTTTAGCAGAAACTAACCTAGGAGGGTGTGAACTCTTTTATGATTGGCCCAACTCTATGCATATACTCACCATTAATGACTTCCTGTCTGACTACTCCGACTATGGCTACAGGACCCTCCCACTATGGCTACTGTCACCTCCCACTATTGCTACTGGCCCCTCCCACTATGACTACTGGCCCCTTCCACTGTTGCTACAGGACCCTCCCACTATGGCTACAGGACCCTCCCACTATGGCTACAGGATCCTCCCACTATGGCTACAGGACCCTCCCACTATGGCTACAGGACCCTCCCACTATGGCTACAGCCCCCTCCCATTATGGATACTGGCCCCTCCCACTATGGCTACTGGCCCATCCCACTATGACCCCTCCCACTCTGGCTACAGGACCCTCCCACTATAGCTACAGGCCCCTCCCATTATGGCTACTGGCCCCTCCCACGATGGCTACTGGCCCCTCCCACTACAGCTACAGGCCCCTCCCACTATGGCTACAGGACCCTCCTACTATAGCTACAGGACCCTCCCACTATGGCCCACCCCAATCAATTTGGAGTAGAATAATGTTTCTCCCTAGACACACTGCTCTAAGATCAGTTTTGCATCCACTTTTATGATTTGTTCAGGTAAGCTGCTCCTAGATCTGTGTCTATATAGGCAACTCTCTCCTCAGAGCCAATAGAAAGAGACAAGTGATAAGCTGTGAGTCACTAACATTGCTGCACGGATTGTCACATAACCATATAACTGCCACACGATTCAATTTAGCGAGTTAACCTCTCATCCCAGTCATGTTGACTGAAGTGTGTGGGCGTGTGTGTGAGGAGGGACGGGGATGGGGGGCAGCAAATTGGGCCATTTGATCTCATCGCTGTGTCCATGGAGACTACAGCATAAGTGCGGTAACTGGT
This sequence comes from Oncorhynchus keta, assembly GCF_023373465.1. NCBI lineage: Eukaryota > Metazoa > Chordata > Actinopteri > Salmoniformes > Salmonidae > Oncorhynchus > Oncorhynchus keta. The sequence continues at coordinate 39,316,658 of NC_068428.1, forward strand.
AGTGTGTGTGTGTTTAAGCTAACAGAATTGTGTGTGTGTCAGTGGACGGACGACAGTAATTACTGTAAATTGAATTTATTGGCTGGAGCGATAGATACATAGACATACATTTACATTTACACTTAAGTCATTTAGCAGACGCTCTTATCCAGAGCGACTTACAAATCCCCCCTCTCCCTGGCGTGGGTGTGTATTTGTGTATTTCTGTATTCCTGGGTATGTATTTGTGTATTCGTGGGTGTGTATTTGTGTATTCGTGGCTGTGTATTTGTGTATTCGTGGGTGTGTATTTGTGTATTTCTGTATTCCTGGGTATGTATTTGTGTATTCGTGGGTGTGTATTTGTGTATTCGTGGCTGTGTATTTGTGTATTCGTGGGTGTGTATTTGTGTATTCGTGGGTGTGTATTTGTGTATTCGTGGGTGTGTATTCGTGTATTCGTGGGTGTGTATTTGTGTATTCGTGGGTGTGTATTTGTGTATTCGTGGGTGTATTTGTGTATTCGTGGGTGTGTATTCGTGTATTGTGGGTGTGCATTTGTGTATTCGTGGGTGTGTATTTGTGTATTCGTGGGTGTGTAGTTATGTATTTGTGGGTGTATATTTGTGTATTCGTGGGTGTGTATTTGTGTATTCGTGGGTGTGTAGTTGTGTATTTGTGGGTGTATATTTGTGTATTCGTGGGTGTGTATTTGTGTATTTGTGGATGTGTAGTTGTGTATTTGTGGGTGTGTATTTGTGTATTCGTGGGTGTGTAGTTGTGTATTTGTGGGTGTATATTTGTGTATTCGTGGGTGTGTATTTGTGTATTTGTGGATGTGTATTTGTGTATTCGTGGGTGTGTAGTTGTGTATTTGTGGGTGTGTATTTGTGTATTCGTGGGTGTGTATTTGTGTATTCGTGGGTGTGTAGTTGTGTATTTGTGGGTGTGTATTTGTGTATTCGTGGGTGTGTGCTTGTGGCTTCTCTGATGTGTGTGTATGTGTGTCCTTGTGTGTCTACTCTGGTGTGTGTGTGTGTGTGTGTGTGTGTGTGTGTGTGTGTGTGTGTGTGTGTGTGTGTGTGTGTGTGTGTATGTGTGTCTTTGTGTGTCTACTCTGGTGTGTGTGTGTGTGCTGTATGTGTGTGTGTGTGTGTGTCCGCCAGGCTTTGTGGGCCTCTACTACATGTAGATATTGTATTTCCTGATGGGGTGGCTGATTTCACAGCATCACATGGAGACAGCTGACATCACAAGATGCAGAGCCCTGATAGGATAATTTGCATATCCTCTCTCTCCTCTTCTTCCTCTCTCTCCTCCTCTCCCTCTCTCTCCTCCTCTTCCTCTCTCTCTTCCTCTCTCTCCTCCTCTCCCTCTCTCTCCTCCTCTCCCTCTCTCTCCTCCTCTTCCTAGCTCCTCCTCTCCCTCTCTCTCCTCCTCTTCCTCTCTCTCCTCCTCTCCCTCGCTTTCCTCCTCTCCCTCTCTCTCCTCCAATTCCTCGCTCCTCCTCTCCCTCTTTCTCCTCCTCTTACTCTCTCTCCTCCTCTTACTCTCTCTCCTCTTCCTCTCTCTCCTCCTCCTCTCTCTCCTCTTCCTCTCTCTCCTCCTCTTCCTCTCTCTCCTCTTCCTCTCTCTCTCTCTCCTCTTCCTCTCTCCTCCTCTTCTTCGCTCCTCCTCTTCCTCTCTCTCCTCTTCCTCTCTCTCCTCCTCTTCCTCTCTCCTCCTCCTCTTACTCTCTTCTCCTTTCCCTCTCTCTCCTCCTCTTACTCTCTCCTCCTCTCCCTCTCTCTCCTCCAATTCCTCGCTCCTCCTCTCCCTCTTTCTCCTCCTCTTACTCTCTCTCCTCCTCTTACTCTCTCTCCTCTTCCTCTCTCTCCTCATCCTCTCTCTCCTCTTCCTCTCTCTCCTCCTCTTCCTCTCTCTCCTCTTCCTCTCTCTCTCTCTCCTCTTCCTCTCTCCTCCTCTTCTTCGCTCCTCCTCTTCCTCTCTCTCCTCTTCCTCTCTCTCCTCCTCTTCCTCTCTCCTCCTCCTCTTGCTCTCTCCTCCTCTCCCTCTCTCTCGTCCTTCTTGTAAGAGAAGGTGATGAAATTTGTGTTTGTCCGTCATTAGACAGTAGCCAAGAGCCCTCTGCTGAGCCCTCAGCCGAGAGCCATCAACCGAGAGTCATCAGCCGAGCCGTCAGCAAAGTGATCAGCCGAGCCTTCAGCTGCCAGTCTATTAACAGACACGCAGCTCTAACAGCATATGGCACTCTCTCTGGAAGATGCAAATTCATACAGGGAGAGGGTCCCAGCTACGACAACACACACACACACACACACACACACACACACACACACACACACACACACACACACACACACACACACACACACACACACACACACACACACACACACACACACACACACACACACACACACACACACACACACACACTCACTCAGAAATTCATTACCTAACATTGAGATGTATGTAATTGTAGGACTAAGAGCGTGGCAAGGCTTGATCCCATATTGTCCTCCGCCATGATGTTCAACTACACTGTTACATCAGTAATTCTCTCTACAGCAATACACACAATGTCATCAGGTCCCCTGTGTAGTACTCTCTATAACAATACACACAATGTCATCAGGTCCCCTGTGTAGTACTATCTATAACAATACACACAATGTCAATGTCATCAGGTCCCCTGTGTAGTACTCTCTACAACAATACACACAATGTCATCAGGTCCCCTGTGTAGTACTCTCTATAACAATACACACAATGTCATCAGGTCCCCTGTGTAGTACTCTCTACAACAATACATACTATATCATCAGGTCCCCTGTGTAGTACTCTCTATAACAATACACACAATGTCATCAGGTCCCCTGTGTAGTACTCTCTATAACAATACATACTATATCATCAGGTCCCCTGTGTAGTACTCTCTATAACAATACACACAATGTCATCAGGTCCCCTGTGTAGTACTCTCTATAACAATACATACTATATCATCAGGTACCCTGTGTAGTACTCTCTATAACAATACATACTATATCATCAGGTCCCCTGTGTAGTACTCTCTATAACAATACACACAATGTCATCAGGTCCCCTGTGTAGTACTCTCTATAACAATACATACTATATCATCAGGTACCCTGTGTAGTACTCTCTATAACAATACATACTATATCATCAGGTCCCCTGTGTAGTACTCTCTATAACAATACATACTATATCATCAGGTACCCTGTGTAGTACTCTCTATAACAATACATACTATATCATCAGGTCCCCTGTGTAGTACTCTCTATAACAATACACACAATGTCATCAGGTCCCCTGTGTAGTACTCTCTATAACAATACATACTATATCATCAGGTCCCCTGTGTAGTACTCTCTATAACAATACACACAATGTCATCAGGTCCCCTGTGTAGTACTCTCTATAACAATACATACTATATCATCAGGTCCCCTGTGTAGTACTCTCTATAACAATACACACAATGTCATCAGGTCCCCTGTGTAGTACTCTCTATAACAATACACACAATGTCATCAGGTCCCCTGTGTAGTACTCTCTATAACAATACACACAATGTCATCAGGTCCCCTGTGTAGTACTCTCTATAACAATACACACAATGTCATCAGGTCCCCTGTGTAGTACTCTCTATAACAATACACACAATGTCATCAGGTCCCCTGTGTAGTACTCTCTATAACAATACACACAATGTCATCAGGT
>NC_068428.1:39325386-39432886 GCF_023373465.1 Oncorhynchus keta
TCTTGTTTTAGATGACCTGTTGTGTTTTTTTTTTCTTATATTTGTCTTTTACACTAAACAGTTTTTCCAATACCATAAGTCATACTTTTAGACTGCTGAAACAAGCACATCATTTTTCATTAGGAAAATGTACCTTATCTAGTTGTATTGTTTTACTGGGTTAGATTTTTAAAATTCAGTATAGATAAACTTGAATTTCAATCTATTTGATGTGAAGGTGGAGAAGGAGTTGGAGCTCCCTCCAGCGCCGACCCTCATCTCCCCAGAGAACATGTACTCCCAGCTCCTGGCGGGTTACGCCGCTTCACGCCACTTCATCAGAGAACCTTTCCTCCACGGCTTCAGCGACGCTCGCCAGTCCCCCTTCGCCACCTCCTCAGAGCACTCCTCCTCCGAGACGGGTTCCCTCCGCTTCTCCACCCCTCCTGGGGAGTTCCTGGAGGGCAGCTCCACCCCTCACCTTCTGCGGGGTCCCGGACCGGGTCGACCCCCTAGTAAGGAGAGCCGACGGAGCGACACCTGCGAGTACTGTGGGAAGATATTCAAGAACTGCAGCAACCTGACGGTGCACCGACGCAGCCACACGGGAGAGAGACCCTACAAGTGTGACCTGTGCAGCTACGCCTGCGCACAGAGCTCCAAGCTAACTCGCCACATGAAGACCCACGGGCAGTTTGGGAAGGAGGTGTACCGCTGTGACATCTGCCACATGCCCTTCAGCGTCTACAGCACCCTGGAGAAACACATGAAGAAGTGGCATGGGGAACACTTGATGGCCAGCGACGTCAAACTGGAGGAGGCTGAGAGAGGCTAGGTTACGCTAGGCTAAAGCTTAAGGCTACAGGCTAGGCTAACACAACAGACTCCTTCTGAATGAACACTTACAGGACTTCTACACGGGGTTTGGCTGGATAATCTTTCTCCTCTTGAATATTTTGGGACAATTTGATGTATGTTATTCTGTTTTTGTCGGTTGTATTTGTCACAGAAACTGCCACCTGAGAAACATAAACAAAGGAAAACATGGAATGGGGGATTGTTCTAGAAATGCTTTGTTTCCCGCCAACTATTGATCTATCTGAGGATTTTATCATTTAGGAATCCCTGGAGCTTTTATACTGTGCAATAATGTCTGTATTTATTGGAGTTTTGTAAAGATATTGGGCATGCGCAGTAAAAACAAAACCCATAACTGGAAACAGGTCACACTTGATAAGAAATATGATTTTAATTGTTAACTGACTAAATTAATGCGAAGAGGTCAACTTCTAAAAATTATGATAGCAATTATTTATTTTTAAACTGTCTTATTGTTACCCTTTTAGGTCAACGGCGGACTACAATCCATCTGCTTGTATGTGACATAGAGCACTGAATGTCAATATGACAATAAAATATTAATTATCATTTTAGAATTTATAAAAATCCCAAATGTTGTTGTTTTAAAAATCTGAAGAGGTTACAGACAATTTTATACAAACAAAATGGTATTTTTTAAAATAAATATCAGCACGTGTTATACAATGTCTAAATGCAATTATCATAATGATGTAATCCAGCTGTATGTTCCCAATATGAGCAGGGGATGTAAATAGCGGTTGCACACATTCCTTAGATGCAGGATTAAATCGCCACAGGATATTTAACATACATCAGCTAATTGACTGTAGTAACTGTGGAACGGAGAGCAGTTATACAGATATGTTTATTTGTGGATGTTTTGGGAGGCCCTTTTTTTACTCTTCAAACATTATCTAAATATTGTTTTTCTTTGATCTATAATACCAGCCCTGTATTTTACATCCAGAATGGCCACTAAAAACCAATCAAAAGACTAGCTGCTTGAGTTGTTTACGTACTGAATAATATAGCTTTTTTAAAAACTCATTTTACCAGATTATTGCAATACAGGTCCTCTCAATAGTGCTTCCTTCCTGTGGTCATACTGTTTACATTTGAACAACATAGTGGCAAGGTCGTTACTCCCTCTTGACACTTGCTGAAGCTGAATCAAAGGCAATTAGTGAAGTTAAACTTTTAAACATTCTACATCGTACAGTACATTCCACTTATAGAATCCTTCCATTGTTCCGTCTGGGGGATTCTAGAACAGTAATGTTCTGTTTGACCTGGGTGAGTTCTTATCCCCTCAGGATCCAGTAAAGCCAGTATCAAAATGTATTTCATATCAATGCATGTGGTTCTCCACTGTGTGCTCTAAGCCACAATCTGCCTGCCTGCTTTCACACTTCACTAACTCAACACTCATGTATTAGTAGAGCAGCTGTGAAAGGAAAAGGTAGAGGTTGTTAATGTTGCTTCTCAAAGTGATATGGGGGTGTAACGCCCAATAACAGATTTACATTTTGGTATTTTCATCTGTGAGGAATGAGGATGTCTCATCCTGGGATGAGTCTAAAAAAAGGCTTTTGAGTTACATTGAATTATGTTAATAATGTCCAGCACAGCTGTTAGGATGATGGCCACACGACCTTGAGATCTGATTGGATCATTCTTGAGGTAGAACATGGAAGACTGAAATAGAGAAGAGAGAGAGGGAGAGAGAGAGGGAAAGAAAGAAAGAGAGAAATAGAGGTAACGAGAGAGAGCGAGAGAGAGAGAGAGATCCGCGCAAGGATGAAAGTAACTCAAACAAAATGTAAGGCATATGAAAAGTGTTTTTAACCGGCTTGTCAAATCTAATACCAGTGACATCAGAGAGAGAGAAAGGACCAATATTAGGGAAGATTTAGGCATCAATCAGAATAATGCTTACAGTGTTTGAAGTATGCTAATGATGAAATCCTCTGTGTTTTAAAAAATAACAAAGTATTCTTTTCTTCAATGTTTTGAATGCCATAGCGAGCAGTTGTCTATGATTATCATGGTGGAGGGGTTTTAAAATAGATTCTTATGACTAGTTATAAGTATAATTTCTTGCTCGCTGTATAACAATACCCAGTGTATTTGTAATATTGACAAATGATGCAGCATTTAGTTTTTTTTAAGTGGTGCCAACATTCTGTTATAACCTATTTTCACAGTCCGAATCCAATTGTGAATCTATTCAAACGGTGTTGATTTTTGTCGATGTTTAAAATATTTGTTTGTTTTGTTGGTAAAGTTATCCTGAAATGTATATTAAAAAAATACAATAACAAACATTTGAAAATGTTTTGAAATCATCCAGAACAATCAGAGGAATTTTGAGACTGGGATTTTACAATGGGTTCTGGGAGAAATGCTTTTCATAAAATGTATATTAAGAAACATTCCTGGTTGGTAGAAGTTCTTGTGATGGCACTTCACATGACATTTTACCACATTTTCAACTTTCACCACTTTTGCTCTTTGTAAAAACAATATTTTTCTTGTTTTTTGATGGACTGCATTATTGTTTCAAAGCAGCAGTAACGTTACAAATCAGCTGTTTTGAATATATATGTATTTTTGTAATGTGCTGAGAAGAAAGTCACCAAGTCCAATAAAAGTTTCATTTGTCCTATCTGATGCTTTATTAACGTAACTGATCACCATTACTGCTGACATTATCACATCTTACATTACCAACATTACTAAAAATGTAATGTAACTGGTCACCATTACTGCTGACATTATCACATCTTACATTACCAACATTACTAAAAATGTAATGTAACTGGTCACCATTACTGCTGACATTATCACATCTTACATTACCAACATTACTAAAAATGTAATGTAACTGGGCACCATTACTGCTGACATTATCACATCTTACGTTACCAACATTACTAAAAATGTAATGTAACTGATCACCATTACTGCTGACATTATCACATCTTACATTACCAACATTACTAAAAATGTAATGTAACTGATCACCATTACTGATGACATTATCACATCTTACATTACCAACATTACTAAAAATGTAATGCAACTGGTCACCATTACTGCTGACATTATCACATCTTACATTATCAGCATTACTAAGAATGTAATGTAACTGATCACCATTACTGCTGACATTATCACATCTTACATTATCAACATTACTAAGAATGTAATGTAACTGGTGACCATTACTGCTGACATTATCACATCTTACATTACCAACATTACTAAAAATGTAATGTAACTGATCACCATTACTGCTGACATTATCACATCTTACATTAACAACATTACTAAAAATGTAATGCAACTGGTCACCATTACTGCTGACATTATCACGTCTTACATTACCAACATTACTAAAAATGTAATGTAACTGGTCACCATTACTGCTGACATTATCACATCTTACATTACCAACATTACTAAAAATGTAATGTAACTGATCACCATTACTGCTGACATTATCACATCTTACATTACCAACATGACTAAAAATGTAATGTAACTGATCACCATTACTGCTGACATTATCACATCTTACATTACCAACATTACTAAAAATGTAATATAAATGATCACCATTAATACTGACATTATCTTACATTACCCACATTACTAAAAATGTAATGTAACTGATCACCATTACTGCTGACATTATCACATCTTACATTACCCACATTACTAAAAATGTAATGTAACTGATCACTATTACTGCTGACATTATCTTACATGATCAACATTACTAAAAATGCTTAAAAAAAACATTGTTGATAACTAAGGCGGTCTGTATGGCGAGCTCACTTTAACTTAATTCACTAAACATAATTGGACTAGTAACCGAAAGGTTGCTGGATCGAATCGCCGAGCTGACAAGGTAAAAATCTGTCGTTCTACCCCTGAGCAAGGCAGTTAACCCACTGTTCCCCGGGAGCCTGAAGCAAGGCAGTTAACCCACTGTTACCCGGGAGCCTGAAGCAAGGCAGTTAACCCACTGTTCCCCGGGAGCCTGAAGCAAGGCAGTTAACCCACTGTTCCCCGGGAGCCTGAAGCAAGGCAGTTAACCCACTGTTCCCCGGGAGCCTGAAGCAAGGCAGTTAACCCACTGTTCCCCGGGAGCCTGAAGCAAGGCAGTTAACCCACTGTTCCCCGGGAGCCTGAAGCAAGGCAGTTAACCCACTGTTCCCCGGGAGCCTGAAGCAAGGCAGTTAACCCACTGTTCCCCGGGAGCCTGAAGCAAGGCAGTTAACCCACTGTTCCCCGGGAGCCTGAAGCAAGGCAGTTAACCCACTGTTCCCCGGGAGCCTGAAGCAAGGCAGTTAACCCACTGTTCCCCGGGAGCCTGAAGACGTTGATGTCGACTATGGCAGCCGGCGGTTGGGTTAAATGCAGGAAGACACATTTCAGTTGAATCCATCCAGTTGACCAACTGACTAGGTATCCCCCTTTCCTTAATATTATTCACAGTGTTTCCTCTATAGGGTATAGTTCATATTTATATGGTAGTTTTCACAAACACTGCTATCATCAATGTAGAGCCATGCCTCTCCTCCTCCTTTACTCTTAAACGCATGCAGAATGTCATTCACCTGACACCTTTCAGCCTATGAGCATGGCCCAATAATATTTCTTGCTGAATAACCTCATGAAAAAATCTCCTTCTTCTCCCTCAACCAACGGGTTTAAATCTTGTGACGTATTTATTTGTAACTTGCTTTCGTTCCCTTACTTGCAGCGTTACAGCAACAATTTACTGATGTCCATCCATTTCCCCACCACCACCGAGGATCATTCCTCGGAGACGAGGCGATCCTCAAACTATTTTAATACATTTTCATATTTTGTCTCTGTTGTTCGTTCAGACCTGTCCTCGATTTGAACAATTATTGTGATCTCTGACTGCATGTTTAGCAGTAATGACCCTATGTCTGGGGACTGTTGCTTTAGTATCACATGCTACCCTCACCTTGATGTAAAATGGCATCTGCATTATATCACCACCAAGCTATCATGATTAATCTTATCTCTAGTGATGGTGCTTGAAGCCTTGCCCTCAACATGTACTGTATATCTATCATCTGTCCTCAATGTGACGCTATACATTACAATATACTAACATTATTATCATTCTTTATAGTTCAGGAAACCACTGGTGAGTGATAATGTGATAAACCCTATGTCTAGTAATGGTACTTGAAGCCTTGCCCTCAGTAGCACCTGCCCTCAGTAGCACCTGCCCGCAGTAGCACCTGCCCTCAGTAGCACCTGCCCTCAGTAGCACCTGCCCTCAGTCGCACCTGCCCTCAGTAGCACCTGCCCTCAGTAGCACCTGCCCGCAGTAGCACCTGCCTTCAGTAGCACCTGCCCTCAGTAGCACCTGCCCTCAGTAGCACCTGCCCTCAGTAGCACCTGCCTTCAGTAGCACCTGCCCTCAGTAGCACCTGCCCTCAGTAGCACCTGCCCTCAGTAGCACCTGCCCTCAGTAGCACCTGCCCGCAGTAGCACCTGCCCTCAGTAGCACCTGCCCTCAGTAGCACCTGCCCTCAGTAGCACCTGCCCTCAGTAGCACCTGCCCGCAGTAGCACCTGCCCTCAGTAGCACCTGCCCTCAGTAGCACCTGCCCTCAGTAGCACCTGCCCGCAGTAGCACCTGCCCTCAGTAGCACCTGCCCTCAGTAGCACCTGCCCTCAGTAGCACCTGCCCTCAGTAGCACCTGCCCGCAGTAGCACCTGCCCTCAGTAGCACCTGCCCTCAGTAGCACCTGCCCTCAGTAGCACCTGCCCTCAGTATGATGCTGTAGAACACAGGAACTGGGTTGGGGAGTAACGGACAATAAAATCGATATCTGGACTTGTAAATTCTACATATTAATGTAAGGATATAATTTTATCGTATTATTATATGTAGTAGAAAGCGATGGGTTAGAAGAAGCCTACGTAACCAACCCATAAAGTAACATGGAACATCCATATATGTCCAGCTGTGTAAACCTTAACATTGATTTATCCTGCAATAGATGTCGTTCAATTGGTAACATACATTTTTGTCTTCTTCTAATGCCTCTTAAGGGGAAAGTAATCTAAAAGTAACGGAAGGTAATCAGATTACGTAACTGAGGTTGGGTAATCCCAAAGTTACATTACTGATTACAATTTTGGACAGGTAACTAGTAACTGTAACAGATTACATTTAGAAAGTAACCACGACTAGAACTTTACATGACCCCTAGTGAACCCTTTGTGGTGCCTCACTTCCTGATATCCTGAAATGATATGGAAGGTTTTATTAGCCAGGCAGGTGGGGCCTTTCACTGAATACAATGATGGAGGGGGAGGGGAGAGGAAGGGAGAGGAAGAGAGGGGGAGAGGGGAGAGGAAGAGAGGGGGAGAGGGGAAGAGAGGAGGAGAGGGGGGAGGAGAGGGAAGAGAGGGGAAGGGGAGAGGAAGAGAGGAGGAGAGGGAGGGGGAGAGGAAGAGAGGAAGAGAGGAGAGAGGGGGAGAGGAAGAGAGAGGAGAGGGGGAGAGGGGAGAGGAAGAGAGGAGAGGGAGAGGGGGAGAAGAGGGAGAGAGGAGAGAGGGGAGAGGAAGAGAGGAGGAGAGGGGGAGAGGGGAGAGGAAGAGAGGGGGAGAGGGGAAGAGAGGAGCAGAGGGAGAGAGGGGAGGAAGGAAGAGGGGGATAGGGGAGGGGAAGAGAGGGGGAGAGGGGAGAGGAAGAGAGGGGGAGAGGGGAAGAGAGGAGGAGAGGGGGAGGGGAGAGGAAGAGAGGGGGAGAGGGGAAGAGAGGAGGAGAGGGGGAGAGGGGAGAGGAAGAGAGGGGGAGAGGGGAAGAGGAAGAGAGGAGGAGAGGGGGAGAGGGGAGAGGAAGAGAGGGGGAGAGGGGAGAGGGGAGAGGAAGAGAGGAGGAGAGGGGAAGAGAGGAGGAGAGGGGAGAGGAAGAGAGGGGGAGAGGGGAAGAGAGGAGGAGAGGGGGAGAGGGAGAGGAAGAGAGGAGGAGAGGGGAAGAGAGGAGGAGAGGGGGAGAGGGGAGAGGAAGAGAGGAGGAGAGGGGAAGAGAGGAGGAGAGGGGAGAGGAAGAGAGGGGAGAGGGGAAGAGAGGAGGAGAGGGGGAGAGGGGAGAGGAAGAGAGGGGGAGAGGGGAAGAGGAAGAGAGGAGGAGAGGGGAGAGGAAGAGAGGGGGAGAGGGGAAGAGAGGAGGAGAGGGGGAGAGGGGAGAGGAAGAGAGGGGGAGGAGGGAGAGAGGAGGAGAGGGGGAGAGGGGAGAGGAAGAGAGGTGGAGAGGGGAGAGAGGAGGAGAGGGGGAGAGGGGAGAGGAAGAGAGGGGGAGAGGGGAGAGAGGAGGAGAGGGGTGGAGGGGAGAGGAAGAGAGGGGGAGAGGGGAGAGGAAGAGAGGGGGAGAGGGGAAGAGAGGAGAGGGGGATATGGGGAGAGGGGAGAGGAAGAGAGGGGGAGAGGGGAAGAGAGGAGGAGAGGGGAGAGGGGAAGAGAGGAGGAGAGGACGAGAGGGGAGAGGGGAGAGGAAGAGAGGGGGAGAGGAGGAGAGGGGGAGAGGCGAGTGGAAGAGAGGAAGAGAGGAGGAGAGGAGGAGAGGGGGATATGGGGAGAGGGGAGAGGAAGAGAGGGGGAGAGGGGAAGAGAGGAGGAGAGGGGAGAGGGGAAGAGAGGAGGAGAGGATTTAGAGGGGAGAGGGGAGAGGAAGAGAGGGGGAGGGAAGAGAGGAGGAGAGGGGAAGAGAGAGGAGAGAGGAAGAGAGGAGAGAGGAGGAGAGGGGAAAGAGAGGAAGAGAGGGGGAGAGGCGAGGGGAAGAGAGGAAGAGAGGAGGAGAGGAGGAGAGGGGGATGGGGGAGAGGGGAGAGGAAGAGAGGGGGAGAGGGGAAGAGAGGAGGAGAGGGGAGAGGAAGAGAGGGGGAGAGGGGAAGAGAGGAGGAGAGGACGAGAGGGGGAGAGGGGAGAGAAGAGAGGGGGAGAGGGGAAGAGAGGAGGAGAGGGGAGAGGAAGAGAGGGGGAGAGGGGAAGAGAGGAAGAGAGGGGGAGAGGAGGAGAGGGGGAGAGGGGAGGGAAGAGAGGGGAGAGGGAGGGAAGAGAGGGGAGAGGGGAGAGGGGAGAGGGGAAGAGAGGAGGAGAGGGGAGAGGAAGAGAGGGGGAGAGGGGAGGGGAAGAGAGGGGGAGAGGGAGAGGAAGAGAGGGGAGAGGGGAAGAGGAAAGAGGAGGGAGGAGAGGGGAGAGGGAGAGGAAGAGAGGGGGAGAGGGGAAGAGAGGAGGAGAGGGGAGAGGAAGAGAGGGGGAGAGGGGAAGAGAGAGGAGAGGGGGAGAGGGGAGAGGAAGAGAGGGGGAGAGGGAGGGGGGAGAGGGAAGAGAGGAGAGGGGAGAGGGGAGAGGAAGAGAGGGGGGAGAGGAAGAGGAGGGAGGAGAGGGAGGGAAGAGAGGGGGAGGGGAAGAGAGGAGGAGAGGGGGAGAGGGGAGAGAAGAGAGGGGGATAGAGGGGAAGAGGGGGAAAGGGAGAGAGGGGGGAGAGGAGAGAGGGGGGAGAGGGGAGAGGAGGGAGGGGGAGAGGAGAGAGGGGGAAAGAGGGGGGAGGAAGAGAGGGGGAGAGGGGAGAGGAGGGAGAGGAAGAGAGGAGGAGAGGGAGGAGAGGGGGGAGGGGGAGAGGGAAGAGAGAGGGGGAGAGGAGGAGAGGGGAGGGAGGTGAGGAGAGGGGGAGGAGGAGAGGAGAGAGGGGGAGAGGGGGGAAGAGAGGAGGAGATGGGGGGGAGAGAGGGGAGAGGGGGAGAAGAGAGGGGGAGAGGGGGGAGAGGAGGAGAGGGGGAGAGGGGAGGAGGGAGGAGAGGGGGAGAGGGGAGAGGAGGAGAGAGATGGGGAGAGGGGAGATGAAGAGGAGGGAGAGGAGGAGGGGGAGGAGGGAGAGAGAGGGAGGAGAGGGGAGAGGAGAGGAGGGAGGAGAGGGGGAAGAGAGAGGAGGAGAGAGGGAGGGAGGAGAGGGGGAGGAGGAGAGGGGGAGAGGGGAGAGAGGGGGATGGGGAGAGGGAGGAGAGGAGAGAGGGGGAGAGGGGGAGAGGGGAGAGGAGGTGAGGAGATGGGGAGAGGAGGAGAGGAGGAGAGGGGGAGAGGGGAGAGGAGGGAGGAGATGGGGGAGGAGGAGAGGAGGAGAGGGGGAGAGGGGAGAGGAGGTTGGAGAGGGGGAGAGAGAGAGGAGAGGGGGGAGGGGGAGAGAGGAGAGAGGGGTTGAGGGGAGAGGGGGAGAGGGGCCCTCCACTTGAAGAAGGGAAGACTAATAAGGTGGCACCAGGAAATGCTTGGAAGCCAAGGAGGGTGCAGTCAGGAGTTTAATATTGTAGATAGATAATGATGTGATGAATAGAGCCATGACTCTGAAGTCTACATGATATGGGACTACGTGCTTATAATGAGGCAATCCTAACTTCCATGTTTCCCCTGATTTTTCACTCAGTCATTCATTGGGAGACTAAGAATACATGTCACTGGCAATTAGGATTCACCCCAACAACAGGGTTATTTTAGGGCTCGAGTCAATCCGTAGAGCTGAAGAGCTATGCTACAGCGTGATGGAAATTTAAAGGCAATGTTCCCGCGGTAAATGCAGCACATCCAATAGGAAATTACCTTTAAATAGGAAATTACCTTTAAATGTAACTTTCTGAAGATGAATCATATATGATCAAAATCTAATTTATCGACGAGTAAATAATATTAATCTGCAGTCTATCTTTAAACGGTGGAAGTGGAAGGGATAGAAAAACATTGGCTCCATACAAAAGAAGTGCAGATCTATATAACAGCTAAAGATCTGCTTTAAATTAACCATGTGGCAAATATAGAGCCCAGAAAACACACATTAAGATATTGACCATGAACAGCCAGATTACAAAGACAAGGCAGCGCATAGAAGGAAGCCGCCAGCTCATAAAATGCATAGATAACATCTCTAATGTCTATAACACTTCAGAGAATCCTGTTCACAGAATAATGTTTGTATTCTTAACAGTACAGTAGCTCTATCCAAAGTGAAACAGATTCATTGATTTTGAGGCCACAAGTTATACTTTAGCTTCAGTAGCTGAATCTTCATGAGTACTTGTAAAGTATTGATAAAATATCTGTTGAAGTAAACTGCTGCACAATATGTAATAACGTGGTTAATAAGGAAGAGTGTTTTGAATACTGATGCTAACTTTTCTGGTTACAATCTTTTTTGGCAAGACAGATTTTCCAAAGTTGGGGTTGTGGCAATCTTTACCAAGGATCACCTTCGGTGCTCGGTTGTCTCCACCAAGTCTGTCCCCAAACAATTTGATTTGCTGGTTTTAAGCATTAAACTTTAAACTTTAAATAGCTCTTTGTTGACTGTTGCTATTATCCTCCGTCAGCACCGGTCTGTACCCTAAAGCTCTCTCCTGGCCCCTTACACTAAGTCTGAATGTGTCCTGCGAGGTGACCTACACTGGGACATACTTAAACCACCTGACCAAGTCCTAAAACAATGGGACTCCCTAAATCTTTCTCAGATTATTACCAATCCCACAAGGTATGACTCCAAACACCCAGAAAAGGCTACTCTCCTTGATGTCACCCTCACAAATAATCCTGGTAGGTATCAGTCTGGTGTTTTCTGTAATGACCTTAGTGATCACCGGTTTACAGACTGTGTTCGTAATGGCTGCTCTGTGAAACAACCTGTCCCGATTTGTCATAGACACTTGCTAAAACACTTTAATGAGCAAGCCTTCTTACATGAACTGGCCTCTACAAAATGGTATAGAATCAGCTTGATCCCCTCTGTCGAAGACGCTCGGACCTTCTTTTTGGATATTTTCAGTGGGATTGTTAACAAACTCGCCCCCACAAAGAAAATGAGAACTAAAAACAGGTTCAGCCCCCTGGTTCGACCGTCATCTGGCAGAGTTACTCCACCTCAAGAATTTCATTTGGCGAAAGGCTCGGCACACGCATACTCAGGCTGACTGGCTCTCCTTCAGGAAAATGAGAAATAAGTGCACTCAGGCTATCCGGGAGGCCCACGTTAGTTACTTTAAGGAGCAGTTCTCTTTCTGTGGGTTTAAAGCCAAGAAGTTCTGGAAAACAGTTAAAGACCCCTGGAGATCAGTTGAAGACCAACTGCCCATGTCCCTAAATGTTGATGATGTGGTTGTTACTGACAAGAAGCACATGGCTGAACTCTTTAATCACCACTTCATTAAGTCAGGATTCCTATTTCCTACTCAGCCATGCCTCCTTGCCCATCCAACATTTCCTCATCTCCCTAATGCGACTATCCCCGATGCTTCTTCCCTCTTCTTCTTCTCTCTTTTCCCCCTGCCCCGCTGCAAAGTTCCTCCCTGCAGGCAGTCACTGAGTCCGAGGTGCTGAAGGAGCTCCTTATGGAAGGCAGACACGGTTCATCCTTTATTTAAAGGGGGAGATCAAGCTGATCTTAACTGTTATAGGCCTCTTTCTATTTTGCTATGTTAATCAAAAGTGTTGAAAAACGTGTCAATAATCAACTGACTGGCTTTCTTGATGTCTGTAGTATTCTCTCTGGTATGCAATCTGGTTTCCGCTCAGGTTATGGATGTGCAGCCTTAAAGGTCCTTAAAGATGTCACCATTGCCCTTGATTCTAAGCAATATTGTGCTGCTCTTTATATTGACTTGGCCAAAGCTTTTGATACGGTAGACCATTCCATTCTTGTGGGCTGGCTAAGGAGTACTGGTCTCTTTGAGGGGTCTTTGGGCTGGTTTGCTAACTATCTCTCTCAAAGAGTGCAGTGTATTAAGTCAGAAAATCTGCTGTCTCAGCCACTGCCTGTCACCAAGGGAGTACACCAAGGCTCGATCCTAGGCCCCAAACTCTTCTCAATTTACATCAACAACATAGCTCAGGCAGTAGGAAGCTATGGCATCCATTTATTTGTAGATGATAGTCTTATACTTATACTTACTTAGCTGGCCCCTCCCCAGATTTCGCTCTACAACAAAGCTTTCTTAGTGTCCAACAAGCTTTCTCTACCCTTAACCTTGTTCTGAACACCTCCAAAACAAAGGTCATGTGGTTTGGTAAGAAGAATGCTCCTTTCCCCACCGGTGTGATTACTATCTCAGAGGGTTTAGAGCTTGAGGTAGTCACCTCATACAAGTACTTGGGAGTACGGCTAGATAGTGTGCTGTCCTTCTCTCAGCACATATCACAGCTGCAGGCTAAAGTTAAATCTAGACTTGGTTTCCTCTATCGTAATTGCTCCTCTTTCACCCCAGCTGCCAAACTAACCCTAATTCAGATGACCATACTACCCATGCTAGATTTAGGAGAAAAGGTGCTCTCGAGCGGCGAGATGTTCTTTACCATCAGATTTGCCACCAATGCTCCTTATAGGACACATCACTGCACACTATACTCCTCTGTAAACTGGTCATCTCTGTATACCCGTCACAAGACCCACTGGTTGATGCTTATTTATAAAACCCTCTGAGGCCTCACACCCCCCTATCTGAGATATCTACTGCAGCCCTCATTCTCCACATACAACATCCGTTCTGCAAGTCATCACCTGTTCTGCCAGTAAAACACCTGTTCTGCCAGTAAAACACCTGTTCTGCCAGTAAAACACCTGTTCTGCCAGTAAACACCTGTTCTGCCAGTAAACACCTGTTCTGCCAGTAAACACCTGTTCTGCCAGTAAACACCTGTTCTGCCAGTAAACACCTGTTCTGCCAGTAAACACCTGTTCTGCCAGTAAACACCTGTTCTGCCAGTAAACACCTGTTCTGCCAGTAAACACCTGTTCTGCCAGTAAAACACCTGTTCTGCCAGTAAACACCTGTTCTGCCAGTAAACACCTGTTCTGCCAGTAAACACCTGTTCTGCCAGTAAACACCTGTTCTGCCAGTAAACACCTGTTCTGCCAGTAAAACACCTGTTCTGCCAGTAAACACCTGTTCTGCCAGTAAAACACCTGTTCTGCCAGTAAACACCTGTTCTGCCAGTAAACACCTGTTCTGCCAGTAAACACCTGTTCTGCCAGTAAAACACCTGTTCTGCCAGTAAAACACGTGTTCTGCCACTCAAACTGGACAGTGTTATCTCAATCACTCTTACTGACAGTACTTCACTCTTACTGACAGTACTTCACTCTTACTGACAGTACTTCACTCTTACTGACAGTACTTCACTCTTACTGACAGTACTTCACTCTTACTGACAGTACTTCACTCTTACTGACAGTACTTCACTCTTACTGACAGTACTTCACTCTTACTGACAGTACTTCACTCTTACTGACAGTACTTCACTCTTACTGACAGTACTTCACTCTTACTGAGAGTTGTGGCTACTTTGTGTGATGTATTGTTGTCTCTATCTTCTTGCCCTTTGTGCTGTTGTCTGTGCCCAATATAATGTGTACAATGTTTATGCTGCTACCATGTTGTTGTTATGTTGTGTTGCTTCCTTGCTATGCTGTTGTCTTTGGTCTCTCTTTAAGTAGTGTTGTCTCTCTTGTTGTGATGTGTGTTTTGTCCTATATTTATATTGTATTTTATTATTTTTTTTAATCCCAAACCCCCGTCCCCACAGGAGGCCTTTTGCCTTTCAGTAGGCCTTCATTGTAAATAAGAATTTGTTTTTAATTGACTTGCCTAGTTAAATAAAGGTAAAATAAATAAATAAAAGGCTCATATATGGGCTTAAAGGAAATGTTTTCCAACCTATTAGTAACTTGTCAAATGAGTCCAACTCAGGTGAACTGATGTCTGAGTAAGGGGGCATAATTCCAGGGAAGTCCAATAAATTCCCTGCTTTTCCAGAAATCCTGGTTGGAGGGATGCAGATGTCCTGCTTATTCTCCTCTGATAATGGAAATCCTCCAACCGGGATTTGGGGGAAAACAAGGGGATTTCTTGAACGTTCCCAGAGATTTGCAACCATATGTCTGAGTCATTTTGCAAATTTGAAACACAGCGACTACAATCATTCCTTTAATGTCAGTATGTCAGTATGTCAGTAATGTCAGTATGTCAGTATGTCAGTAATGTCAGTATGTCAGTAATGTCAGTAATGTCAGTATGTCAGTAATGTCAGTATGTCAGTATGTCAGTAATGTCAGTATGTCAGTAATGTCAGTATGTCAGTAATGTCAGTAATGTCAGTAATGTCAGTAATATCAGTAATGTCAGTATGTCATTATGTCAGTATGTCAGTAATGTCAGTATGTCAGTATGTCAGTAATGTCAGTATGTCAGTAATGTCAGTAATGTCAGTAATGTCAGTAATGTCAGTATGTCATGTCAGTATGTCAGTAATGTCAGTATGTCAGTATGTCAGTATGTCAGTATGTCAGTAATGTCAGTATGTCAGTAATGTCAGTATGTCAGTAATGTCAGTATGTCAGTAATGTCAGTATGTCAGTAATGTCAGTATGTCAGTAATGTCAGTAATGTCAGTAATGTCAGTAATGTCATTATGTCAGTAATGTCAGTAATGTAGTATGTCAGTATGTCAGTAATGTCAGTATGTCAGTAATGTCAGTAATGTCAGTAATGTCAGTAATGTCAGTATGTCATTATGTCAGTAATGTCAGTAATGTCAGTAATGTCATTATGTGGTCAGTATGTCAGTATGCTCAGTAATGTCAGTAATGTCATGTCAGTAATGTCAGTAATGTCAGTATGTAGTAATGTCGTCAGTAATGTCAGTAATGTCAGTATGTATGGTATGTCAGTAATGTCAGTATGTCAGTAATGTCAGTAATGTCAGTAATCAGTATGTCATGTCACATGTCAGTAATGTCAGTATGTCAGTATGTCAGTAATGTCAGTATGTCAGTAATGCTCAGTAATGTCAGTATATGTCAGTATTCAGTATGTCATATGTCAGTATGTCAGTAATGTCAGTATGTCAGTATGTCAGTAATGTCAGTATGTCAGTAATGTCAGTAATGTCAGTAATGTCAGTAATGTCAGTATGTCATTATGTCAGTATGTCAGTAATGTCAGTATGTCAGTATGTCAGTAATGTCAGTATGTCAGTAATGTCAGTAATGTCAGTAATGTCAGTAATGTCAGTAATGTCAGTAATGTCAGTATGTCAGTATGTCAGTATGTCAGTAATGTCAGTAATGTCAGTAATGTCAGTATGTCAGTAATGTCAGTAATGTCAGTATAGTATGTCAGTATGTCAGTAATGTCAGTATGTCAGTATGTCAGTAATGTCAGTATGTCAGTAATGTCAGTATGTCAGTAATGTCAGTAATGTCAGTATGTCAGTATGTCAGTATGTCAGTATGTCATGTCAGTATGTCAGTATGTCAGTAATGTCAGTATGTCAGTATGTCAGTATGTCAGTAATGTCAGTAATGTCATGTCAATGTCAGTAATGTCAGTATGTCAGTATGTCAGTAATGTCAGTATGTCAGTAATGTCAGTATGTCAGTATGTCAGTAATGTCAGTAATGTCAGTATGTCAGTAATGTCAGTATGTCAGTATGTCAGTAATGTCAGTATGTCAGTAATGTCAGTATGTCAGTAATGTCAGTAATGTCAGTAATGTCAGTAATATCAGTAATGTCAGTATGTCATTATGTCAGTATGTCAGTAATGTCAGTAATGTCAGTATGTCAGTAATGTCAGTATGTCAGTAATGTCAGTAATGTCAGTAATGTCAGTAATGTCAGTAATGTCAGTAATGTCAGTATGTCAGTATGTCAGTATGTCAGTAATGTCAGTATGTCAGTATGTCAGTATGTATGTCAGTATGTCAGTAATGTCAGTATGTCAGTATGTCAGTAATGTCAGTAATGTCAGTAATGTCAGTATGTCAGTATGTCAGTAATGTCAGTATGTCAGTATGTCAGTAATGTCAGTAATGTCATGTATGTCAGTAATGTCAGTAATGTCAGTAATGTCAGTAATGTCAGTATGTCAGTAATGTCAGTAATGTCAGTAGTCAGTAATGTCAGTATGTCAGTAATGTCAGTAATGTCAGTAATGTCAGTAATGTCAGTAATGTCAGTAATGTCAGTAATGTCAGTAATGTCAGTAATGTCATTATGTCAGTAATGTCAGTAATGTCAGTAGTCAATGTCAGTATGTCAGTAATGTCAGTATGTCATTAATGTCAGTAATGTCATTATGTAATGTCAGTAATGTCAGTAATGTCAGTAATGTCAGTAATGTCAGTAATGTCAGTTATGTCAGTAATGTCAGTATGTCAGTAATGTCAGTAATGTCAGTAATGTCAGTATGTCAGTAATGTCAGTATGTCAGTATGTCAGTATGTCAGTAATGTCATGTCAGTAATGTCAGTAATGTCAGTATGTCAGTAATGTCAGTATGTCAGTATGTCAGTAATGTCAGTATGTCAGTATGTCAGTAATGTCAGTATGTCAGTAATGTCAGTAATGTCAGTATGTCAGTAATGTCAGTATGTCAGTATGTCAGTAATGTCAGTATGTCAGTATGTCAGTAATGTCAGTATGTCAGTATGTCAGTAATGTCAGTATGTCAGTAATGTCAGTATGTCAGTATGTCAGTAATGTCAGTAATGTCATTATGTCAGTATGTCAGTAATGTCAGTATGTCAGTAATGTCAGTAATGTCAGTAATGTCAGTAATGTCAGTATGTCATTATGTCAGTAATGTCAGTAATGTCAGTATGTCAGTAATGTCAGTATGTCAGTAATGTCAGTAATGTCAGTATGTCATTATGTCAGTAATGTCAGTAGTCAGTAATGTCAGTATGTCAGTAGTATGTCAGTATGTCATTATGTCAGTAATGTCAGTATGTCAGTATGTCAGTAATGTCAGTAATGTCAGTATGTCAGTATGTCAGTAATGTCAGTACGTCAATTTACCAACTACTTCTCTGATAGAGTTCAGTGTGTCAAATCGGAGGGTCTGCTGTCTGGACCTCTGGCAGTCTCTATGGGGGTGCCACAGGGTTCAATTCTTGGACCGACTCTCTTCTCTGTATACATAATATATAATAATAATATATGCCATTTAGCAGACGCTTTTATCCAAAGCGACTTACAGTCATGTGTGCATACATTCTACGTATGGGTGGTCCCGGGATTGAACCCACTACCCTGGCATTACAAGCGCCATGCTCTACCAACTGAGCATCAATGAGGTCGCTCTTGCTGCTGGTGAGTCCCTGATCCACCTCTACGCAGACGACACCATTCTGTATACTTCTGGCCCTTCTTTGGACACTGTGTTAACAACCCTCCAGGCGAGCTTCAATGCCATACAACTCTCCTTCCGTGGCCTTCAATTGTTCTTAAATACAAGTAAAGCTAAATGCATGCTCTTTAACCGATCGCTGCCTGCACCTTTCCGCCCATCCAACATCACTACTCTGGACAGCTCTGGCGTAGAATATGTGGACAACTACAAATACCTAGGTGTCTGTTTAGACTGTAAACTCTCCCTCCAGACTAATTTCAAACATCTCCAATCCAAAGTTAAATCTAGAATTGGCTTCCTATTTCGCAACAAAGCATCCTTCCCTCATGCTGCCAAACATACCCTTGTAAAACTGACCATCATACCAATCCTCGACTTTGGCGATGTCATTTACAAAATAGCCTCCAATACCTTACTCAATCAATTTTATGCAGTCTATCACAGTGCCATCTGTTTCATCACCAAAGCCCCATATACTACCCACCACTGTGACCTGTCCGCTGTCGCTGGCTGGCCCTCACTTCATACTCGTCGCCAAACCCACTGGCTCCATGTCATCTACAAGACCCTGCTTGGTAAAGTCCCCCTTATCTCAGCTCGCTGGTCACCATAGCATCTCCCACCTGTAGCACACGCTCCAGCAGGTATATCTCTCTAGTCACCCCAAAACCAATTATTTCTTTGGCCGCCTCTCCTTCCAGTTCTCTGCTGCCAATGACTGGAACGAACTACAAAAATCTCTGAAACTGGAAACACTTATCTCCCTCACTAGCTTTAAGCACCAACTGTCAGAGCATCTTACAGATTACTGCACCTGTACATAGCCCACCTATAATTTAGCCCAAACAACTACCTCTTTCCCAACTGTATTTAATTAATTTATTTATTTTGCTCCTTTGCACCCCATTATTTATATCTCTACTTTGCACATTCTTCCATTGCAAAACTACCATTCCAGTGTTTTACTTGCTATATTGTATTTACTTTGCCACCATGGCCTTTTTGCCTTTACCTCCCTTCTCACCTCATTTTCTCACATTGTATATAGACTTGTTTATACTGTATTATTGACTGTATGTTTGTTTTACTCCATGTGTAACTCTGTGTCGTTGTATCTGTCGAACTGCTTTGCTTTATCTTGGCCAGGTCACAATTGTAAATGAGAACTTGTTCTCAACTTGCCTACCTGGTTAAATAAAGGTGAAAAAAAAAAAAATGTCAGTATGTCAGTAATGTCAGTATGTCAGTATGTCACTATGTCAGTATGTCAGTAATGTCAGTAATGTCAGTATGTCAGTAAATCAGTAATGTCAGTATGTCAGTATGTCAGTAATGTCAGTATGTCAGTAATGTCAGTATGTCAGTAATGTCAGTATGTCAGTAAGTCAGTAATGTCAGTATGTCAGTATGTCAGTATGTCAGTAATGTCAGTAATGTCAGTAATGTCAGTATGTCAGTAATGTCAGTAATGTCAGTATAGTATGTCAGTATGTCAGTAATGTCAGTATAGTATGTCAGTATGTCAGTAATGTCAGGACATTAGTATGTCATTATGCTCCAGATCTGAAAATAACATATAATTGTCAAACACGCATGCGCACCCACACACGTTGAAAAACAAAAAGTCGAGACATAAAATTCCATCATGATACTCAATCGCTTAACTGCATATTCCCCCCTTCACCTCCCTCTCCCCCCTCCCATTCCCAGGATCTGTATGAACTAGTGCCCAGGCTCCAAGCAGCTCTTCCACCCTGAGACATCTCATCACATCGCTAACAGCTCCTATTGCCTTGTGATTAACACACCATAAAAGAATGTGATGGCTTCAAGAAACAGTGGGAGAGGCAGGCTGCTCAGCCAGGCCCAGTGAAAGAGGGCTGATGGTGGGATGGGAAGGTGAATACTGTCTCTAGTCTATAATTAAACCAGTCTGCACTTGATGAAAGCAGATCACACTGGCAGGCCACAGCCTTCACAGCTATTTTTTTTTTTACGACATAATTACAGTCCAAATCAAATGAGAAGATTTTATATTAGATGAGCATGTGTCCAATGTCAACAATGACACTGGCTGACCCCCTTGGGCAGAAAGAGGGAGAGAGGAAGAGCGCCAGCCAGCCGCCATGCTGCGGTAATTTACCTGCCTGTGTTTAGGTGCTCTGGGGAGGTCTGGCTGAATAAACTGGAATTACACCACATAGAAAAGGGAGGTAGAGATGGGAGGGAGATGGAGGGAGGGAAATAGGGAAGGTTTGCGTGTGTGTGTGTGTGTGTGTGTGTGTGTGTGTGTGTGTGTGCGTGTGTGTGTGTGTGTGTGTGTGTGTGTGTGTGTGTGTGTGTGTGTGTGTGTGTGTGTGTGTGTGTGTGTGTGTGTGTGTGTGTGTGAGAGAGTAAATATGCAGACAAACGGTGTGGTTTTAGCAGGAAGACAAACAAACACTTTGCTTGACTGTTCTTCTACAGAGAGGTGTCAGAGCGTCTTTAGAGACCTCTGTCACCATGACCCGTACAGCGATCACAGGATCAACTTGATAAAGACACACGTCAGTGTCGAGCTAGAATAGATTACCACCTGTCTTCACCCTCTGAGGTTAATAGGTGTTTCATCAACAAGGTTCACTCTTCCATACACAACTTCTCAATGGGGAATGTTATGCTCGTTATGATAGGGTAGGTGTTCTGACTTAAGTTAACTGGAGCATCTACATGTTGAACAATGGGGAATGTTGTGCTCGTTATGATAGGGTAGGTGTTCAGACTTAAGTTAACTGGAGCATCTACATGTTGAACAATGGGGAATGTTATGCTCGTTATGATAGGGTAGGTGTTCAGACTTAAGTTAACTGGAGCATCTACATGTTGAACAATGGGGAATGTTATGCTCATTATGATAGGGTAGGTGTTCAGACTTAAGTTAACTGGAGCATCTACATGTTGAACAATGGGGAATGTTATGCTCGTTATGATAGGGTAGGTGTTCAGACTTAAGTTAACTGGAGCATCTACATGTTGAACAATGGCCTCTGGTTCTTCTTTAGTTAGAAGGGGATTGTATGAACAATGGGCAGTACATTTATTTTATTTGTAGTTAAATCAAATTGTTGATCATTACTGTTTGTGAAATGTACAACTTTTAATACCAGGCGACATCTTTCTCCAGTGAATGAAACAGAAACAACCTCCCACTGAGTTGGTATGGAAGTGTTTTTTTCTCTCCGAATAAGTAAGTATGTATTTCCTTTACTTCGATGTACGGTCGATACAACCACAGAGTCATTGTTGCTCTCTGGGTCAGAACTCCCTGAGGGGATAGAATCCTCTGATTCTAGAATACCACAGCTGTCATGTGACCACACTTCTCAGAGTTTCCTGACCACCCTTCTAAAAAGCCCTCTCTCTCTCTCTTTCCTTCTTTTTCTTGGTTCATCTCTCCATCCCTGCCTTTCTCTCTCACAGTTCTGCCCTCTCTCTGTCTCTGCCTCCATCCCTCTCTCTGCTTCTCAGGGGCTGCACAGCTGGAGTGGATTTGCTCTGGTCGCAGTCTTCACCTCTCTAGCGCGGTGCAACCTAGCGCAGACTACCCTGCCCGTTCGGGCGGGCAGCGCCAACATTTGATTGGCCACTGGTCAGAGTCAGGAACAGTAGATTAGTAACTGGATACAGACAGCAGGATCCATGGGGGCCCGGTCCGCCAGAGGAAAGAGGGTTCTTTATGACGGCTCTGTGTGGTCGAGACCTGGACCACAACCCCTACTGCCACCCTGTTTAGTAGAGGACGTGGTTTTACTAAGACCAGTGATTTCAGAGTTCACTCTCTCTGTGACTGCCTGTCCCTGTCTCTCTGTGTGACCAAATTGCCTCCCAGCCCTTTTGGTTAAGGGAGAATGAGAGACCTCCTTACTGCTGTCACTGTATCCCACTTTTTTCCCAGGGCATCAGATACTTGGAGACAAAGTCAGGCTTTGGAAAAAGACAGTAGGGCCTTACATTACATCTGTTAAGATGACTTAAAGGGAAGTGTAATGGCATGTCATATGTGAACTATGACATTGGCTAGCTGATGGAGAGCTGTGGTGACCAGTAGTGGCTAGGAGAGCTGTGGTGACCAGTAGTGGCTAGGAGAGCTGTGGTGGCTAGGAGAGCTGTGGTGACCAGTAGTAGCTAGGAGAGCTGTGGTGGCTAGGAGAGCTGTGGTGACCAGAAGTGGCTAGGAGAGCTGTGGTGGCTAGGAGAGCTGTGGTGGCTAGGAGAGCTGTGGTGACCAGTAGTGGCTAGGAGAGCTGTGGTGGCTAGGAGAGCTGTGGTGGCTAGGAGAGCTGTGGTGACCAGTAGTGGCTAGGAGAGCTGTGGTGGCTAGGAGAGCTGTGGTGGCTAGGAGAGCTGTGGTGACCAGTAGTGGCTAGGAGAGCTGTGGTGGCTAGGAGAGCTGTGGTGGCTAGGAGAGCTGTGGTGACCAGGAGTGGATAGGATAGCTGTGGTGGCTAGGAGAGCTGTGGTGGCTAGGAGAGCTGTGGTGGCCAGTAGTGGCTTGGAGAGCTGTGGTGGCTAGGAGAGCTGTGGTGGCCAGAAGTGGATAGGAGAGCTGTGGTGACCAGTAGTGGCTAGGAGAGCTGTGGTGGCTAGTAGTGGCTAGGAGAGCTGTGGTGACCAGTAGTGGCTAGGAGAGCTGTGGTGGCCAGAAGTGGCTAGGAGAGCTGTGGTGGCCAGAAGTGGCTAGGAGAGCTGTGGTGACCAGAAGTGGCTAGGAGAGCTGTGGTGGCTAGGAGAGCTGTGGTGACCAGTAGTGGATAGGAGAGCTGTGGTGGCCAGAAGTGTCTAGGAGAGCTGTGGTAATGAGTAGTGGCTAGGAGAGCTGTGGTGGCTAGGAGAGCTGTGGTGACCAGTAGTGGCTAGGAGAGCTGTGGTGGCCAGTAGTGGCTAGGAGAGCTGTGGTGGCCAGTAGTGGCTAGGAGAGCTGTGGTGGCTAGGAGAGCTGTGGTGGCCAGTAGTGGCTAGGAGAGCTGTGGTGGCCAGTAGTGGCTAGGAGAGCTGTGGTGGCCAGTAGTGGCTAGGAGAGCTGTGGTGGCCAGTAGTGGCTAGGCGAGCTGTGTTGACCAGTAGTGGCTAGGAGAGCTGTGGTGGCCAGAAGTGGCTAGGCGAGCTGTGTTGACCAGTAGTGGCTAGGAGAGCTGTGGTGGCCAGTAGTGGCTAGGAGAGCTGTGGTGGCTAGGAGAGCTGTGGTGGCTAGGAGAGCTGTGGTGCCCAGCAGTGGTTAGGAGAGGTGTGGTGGCTAGGAGAGTTGTGGTGGCTAGTAGTGGCTAGGAGAGCTGTGGTGGCCAGTAGTGGCTAGGAGAGCTGTGGTGGCCAGAAGTGGCTAGGAGAGCTGTGGTGGCCAGTAGTGGCTAGGAGAGCTGTGGTGGCCAGAAGTGGCTAGGAGAGCTGTGGTGGCCAGTAGTGGCTAGGAGAGCTGTGGTGGCCAGTAGTGGCTAGGAGAGCTGTGGTGGCCAGTAGTGGCTAGGAGAGCTGTGGTGGCCAGTAGTGGCTAGGAGAGCTGTGGTGGCCAGTAGTGGCTAGGAGAGCTGTGGTGACCAGTAGTGGCTAGGAGAGCTGTGGTGGCCAGTAGTGGCTAGGAGAGCTGTGGTGGCTAGGAGAGCTGTGGTGGCCAGAAGTGGCTAGGAGAGCTGTGGTGGCTAGGAGTGGCTAGGAGAGCTGTGGTGGCCAGTAGTGGCTAGGAGAGCTGTGGTGGCCAGTAGTGGCTAGGAGAGCTGTGGTGGCTAGGAGAGCTGTGGTGGCCAGAAGTGGCTAGGAGAGCTGTGGTGGCTAGGAGTGGCTTGAGAGCTGTGGTGGCCAGTAGTGGCTAGGAGAGCTGTGGTGGCCAGTAGTGGCTAGGAGAGCTGTAGTGGCTAGGAGAGCTGTGGTGCCCAGCAGTGGCTAGGAGAGGTGTGGTGGCTAGGAGAGTTGTGGTGGCTAGTAGTGGCTAGGAGAGCTGTGGTGGCCAGTAGTGGCTAGGAGAGCTGTGGTGGCCAGAAGTGGCTAGGAGAGCTGTGGTGGCCAGAAGTGGCTAGGAGAGCTGTGGTGGCCAGAAGTGGCTAGGAGAGCTGTGGTGGCTAGGAGTGGCTAGGAGAGCTGTGGTGCCCAGCAGTGGCTAGGAGGTGTGGTGGCTAGGAGAGCTGTGGTGGCTAGTAGTGGCTAGGAGAGCTGTGGTGGCCAGTAGTGGCTAGGAGAGCTGTGGTGGCCAGAAGTGGCTAGGAGAGCTGTGGTGGCCAGAAGTGGCTAGGAGAGCTGTGGTGGCCAGTAGTGGCTAGGAGAGCTGTGGTGGCCAGTAGTGGCTAGGAGAGCTGTGGTGGCCAGTAGTGGCTAGGAGAGCTGTGGTGGCCAGTAGTGGCTAGGAGAGCTGTGGTGACCAGTAGTGGCTAGGAGAGCTGTGGTGGCCAGTAGTGGCTAGGAGAGCTGTGGTGGCTAGGAGAGCTGTGGTGGCCAGAAGTGGCTAGGAGAGCTGTGGTGGCTAGGAGTGGCTTGGAGAGCTGTGGTGGCCAGCAGTACTCAGTGTGGACACTTCCATGTGGTCTTTGATGATTACAGTATGACAGCTTTGAAACCTGCAGGGTTAAACCTGTGATGGGAACCATGAGAATGGAATGGAATGTACTTCATGTTAGACGTCAGTCCTCTGCTGTGCTGTCCAGAAGCTAGAAGCCTGCAGCGACGGAATGATGCACAACATGGCACACAGTGGAGAATCTAAAAACGCACCCTTCCATCCAGCAGAAAGATTTGTGAATTGGCAAAATTATAGCAATAGTTATATAGAGTACAGGTGATTTGTGGTCTACCCTAAAGAGACAACAAACTTTCTGGGGGAAATGCACAGTTTACATTGGTCTTGAGTGGCAAATGTTTGTGATTGTACAAGACAGTAAAGCTGCTTCCCTCCCTGCTTTTCTGCTTCCTTCTTTTCTGCTTCCCTTCCTGCTTTTCTGCTTCCCTTCCTGCTTTTCTGCTTCCCTTCCTGCTTTTCTGCTTCCTGCTTTTCTGCTTCCTGCTTTTCTGCTTCCCTTCCTGCTTTTCTGCTTCCCTTCCTGCTTTTCTGCTTCCCTTCCTGCTTTTCTACTTCCTGCTTTTCTGCTTCCCTCCCTGCTTTTCTGTTTCCTGCTTTTCTGCTTCCCTCCCTGCTTTTCTGCTTCCTGCTTCTCTGCTTCCCTTCCTGCTTTTCTGCTTCGCTTCCTGCTTTTCTGCTTCCCTCCCTGCTTTTCTGCTTCACTCCCTGCTTTTCTGCTTCCTGGTTTTCTGCTTCCCTTCCTGCTTTTCTGCTTCCCTCCCTGCTTTTCTGCATCCTGCTTTTCTGCTTCCCTTCCTGCTTTCCTGCTTCGCTTCCTGCTTTTCTGCTTCCCTCCCTGCTTTTCTGCTTCCTGCTTTTCTGCTTCTCTCCCTGCTTTTCTGCTTCCTATTTTTCTGCTTCCCCTCCTGCTTTTCTGCTTCCCTCCGTGCTTTTCTGCTTCTCTCCCTGCTTTTCTGCTTCCCTGCTTTTCTGCTTCCTGCTTTTCTGCTTCTCTCCCTGCTTTTCTGCTTCCCTGCTTTTCTGCTTCCTGCTTTTCTGCTTCCCTCCCTGCTTTTCTGCTTCCCTTCCTGCTTTTCTGCTTCCCTTCCTGTTTTTCTGCTTTCCTCCCTGCTTTTCTGCTTCCCTTACTGCTTTTCTGCTTCCCTTCCTGCTTTTCTGCTTCCCTCCCTGCTTTTCTGCTTCCCTCCCTGCTTTTCTGCTTCCCTTCCTGCTTTTCTGCTTCCCTTCCTGTTTTTCTGCTTTCCTCCCTGCTTTTCTGCTTCCCTTCCTGCTTTTCTGCTTCCCTTCCTGCTTTTCTGCTTCCCTCCCTGCTTTTCTGCTTCCCTTCCTGCTTTTCTGCTTCCCTGCTTTTCTGCTTCCTGCTTTTCTGCTTCCCTCCCTGCTTTTCTGCTTCCCTTCCTGCTTTTCTGCTTCCCTTCCTGCTTTTCTGCTTCCCTCCCTGCTTTTCTGCTTCCCTTCCTGCTTTTCTGCTTCCCTTCCTGCTTTTCTGCTTCCCTTCCTGCTTTTCTGCTTCCCTTCCTGCTTTTCTGCTTCCTGCTTTTCTGCTTCCTGCTTTTCTGCTTCCTGCTTTTCTGCTTCCCTTCCTGCTTTTCTGCTTCCCTCCTTGCTTTTCTTTCTAAATAAAATCACATTTTATTGGTCACACACACATGGTTAGCAGATGTTAATGTGAATGTAGCTAAATGCTTCTAGTTCCAATATCTAACAAGTGAACAGTTGAAGTCGGAAGTTTACATACACTTAGGTTGGAATCATTAAAACTCCTTTTTCAACCACTCCACAAATTTCTTGTTAACAAACTATAGTTTTGGCAAATCGGTTAGGACATCTACTTTGTGCATGACACAAGTAATTTTTCCAACAATTGTTTACATACAGATTATTTCACTTATAATTCACTGTATCACAATTCCAGTGGGTCAGAAGTTTACATACACTAAGTTGACTGTGCATTTACACAGCTTGGCAAATTCCAGAAAATGATGTCATGGCTTTAGAAGCTTCTGATAGGCTAATTGACATGATTTGAGTCAATTGGAGGTGTACCTGTGGATGTATTTCAAGGCCTACCTTCAAACTCAGTGCCTCTTTGCTTGACGTTATGGGAAAATCAAAAGAAATCAGCCAAGACCTCAGAAAAACCATTGTAGACCTCCACAAGTCTGGTTCATCGTTGGGAGCAATTTCCAGACACCTGAAGGTACCACATTCATCTGTACAAACAATAGTATGCAAGTATAAACACTGTGGGACCACGCAGCAGTCATACCGCTCTGGAAGGAGATGCATTCTGTCTTCTAGAGATGAACGTACTTTGGTGAGAAAAGTGCAAATCAATCCCAGAACAACAGCAAAGGACCTTGTGAAGATGCTGGAGGAAACAGGTTCAAATGTATCTATATCAACAGTAAAACGAGTCCTATTTCGACATAACCTGAAAGGCCGCTCAGCAAGGAAGAGGCCACTGCTCCAAAACCGCCATAAAAAAGGTTTGTAACTGCACATGAGGACAAAGATCGTACTGTTTGGAGAAATGACCATCATTATGTTTGGAGGAAGAAGGGGGAGGCTTGCAAGCCGAAGAACACCATCCCAAACGTGAAGCACGGGGGTGGCAGCACAATGTTGTGGGGGTGCTTTGCTGCAGGAGATACTGGTGCACTTCACAAAACAGATGGCATCACGAGGGAGGAACCTTATGTGGATATATTCAAGCAACATCTCAAGAAATCAATCAGGAAGTTAAAGCTTGGTCGCAAATGGATCTTCCAAATGGACAATGACCCCAAGTATACTTCCAATGTTTGGTAAATGGCTTAAGGACATCAAAGTCAAGGTATTGGAGTGGTCATCACAAAGCCCTGACCTCAATCCTATAGACAATTTGTGGGCAGAACTGAAAAACGTGTGCGAGCAAGGAAGCCTACAAACTTGATACAGTTACAGCAGCTCTGTCAGGAGAAATGGGCCAAAATTCACCCAACTTATTGTGGCAAGCTTGTGGAAGGCTACCTGAAACGTTTGACCCAAGTTAAACAATTTAAAGGCAATGCTACCTAATACTAATTGAGTATATGTAAACTTCTGACCCACTGGGAATGTGATGAAAGAAATAAAAGCTGAAGGAAATCCTCCTATCAAATATTATTCTGACATTTCACATTCTTAAAATAATGTGGTGATCCTAACTGACCTAAAACAGGGAATTTTACCAGGATTAAATGTCAGGAGTTGTGAAAAACTGAGTTTAAATGTATTTGGCTAAGGTGTATGTAGACTTCCGACTTCAACTGTATGTGCATATAAATATATTTACATTTACATTTAAGTCATTTAGCAGACGCTCTTATCCAGAGCTGGATGAGTGATGAACAAGCGGCATAGGCAAGGTGCAATTGATGATAAAAAATACACTATCTACATATCATATGAGTAATGTAATCATTATTAAAGTGTCATTTTTTAGAGTGGCATTGTATAAAGTGACTAGTGATCAATTTATTAAAGTGGCCAGTGACTGGGTCTCAATGTAGGCAGCAGCCTCTCTGAGTTAGTGATTGGGTCTCAATGTAGGTAGCAGCCTCTCTGAGTTAGTGGTGGCTGTTTAACAGTCTGATGGCCTTGAGACAGAAGCTGTTTTTCAGTCTCTCGGTCCCCGCTTTGATGCACATGTACTGACCTCGCTTTCTGGATGATAGCGGTGTGAACAGGCAGTGGCTCGGGTGTTTTTTCTCTCTCTGTGTCTGTTGCCCTGGGGGCCCAGGCGGGGACAGGCTTGACAACTACTGGCCTGATATCAAGACTCGCCTGGGGGGGTCCAAAGCAACCAAGACCCTGGAAACTATGAGCTATGAGTATTTCTGTGTTAGTGTTGCTATCTGGAACTGTCCGGGATTAGGTGACTGCCTTAAATTATGATTGAACAGAGCCTATAGCTAGAATCTGCGTCTCTCTCACGTCGCCATGGCAGTCTGCATTGTCATAGGGTGAGTTAGTACTTCCCCATTTCAAAACGTTTTATCCCTGAACCCCGCAAACACCTGCATGTCATGTGGCGTAATGTCATGTGGTAGACAGTCAACCTAAAACAGTGTCCATTATATTTCAAAGAGAAGGACCGCCATGATTCACAATAAAGACTCCAATAAGGCAGCGGCAGACATGGCTCGTTTATGTCTTCCCTAAAATACGTTTTTGAAGAAGGGATAAGAAGTTGGGAAGGATGTCTGGACGGCGACCCCTTCATGTCTCAAGTACAGGGGAATGAAAAGTGGAGAGGCCTGAAGCGTTGGTGGGTCAGTATCATAATGTTTGTTCCTCTGTGTTTTGAAAGGTGTAGATTGAGTGGGCTCTGTACCAGACTATAGTTGCCATTTTCTCCTGTGGGTCATCTTTGGTGTTTTACCTAAGCAGTGCCTTAAACATGGTAGTGTAAGGTGTGTGAAAGGAAGATGGGCAATCCCAGAAATATATCATTCCTGACAGTAAATATTTATTGAAAATAAAAGAGTTTTAAGAGTGACTTCACAGTATTCATGGCCCTTGACTTATTTCATATTTTGATGTGTTACAGACTGCGTTTAACATTTATTAAATATATATTTTTCGTTATCCATCTACACACAATACCCCAAAACATGTTTTTAGACATTTTTGCAAATGTATATAAAATTAAATACAGAAAAATCTCATTCGCATAAGTATTCACACCCCTAAGTCAATACATGCTAGAATCACCTTTGGAAGCAATTAAAGCTATGAGTCTTTCTGGGAAAATCTCTAAGAGCTTTGCACTTAAACTCTCCTTCCAGACTCATATTAAACATCTCCAATCCAAAATCAAATCTAGAATCGGCTTTCTATTTCGCAACCAAGCCTCCTTCAGTCTATCAAAGTGCCATCCGTTTTGTTACCAAATCACCTTATACCACCCACCACTGCGACCTGTATGCTCTAGTTGGCTGGCCCTCGCTACATATTCGTCCCACTGGCCACTGGCTCCAGGTCATCTATAAGTCTATGCTAGGTAAAGCTCCGCCTTATCTCAGTTCACTGGTCACGATAACAACACCCACCCATAGCACACGTTCCAGCAGGTATATCTCACGGATCATTCCCAAACCCAACACCTCATTTGGTCTCCTTTCCTTCCAGTTCTCTGCTGCCAGTAACTGGAACGAATTGCAAAAATAGCTGAAGTTGGAGACTTTTATTTCCCTCACCAACTTTAAACATCAACTATCTGAGCAGCTAACCGATCGCTGCAGCTGTACATAGTCCATCTGTAAATAACCCACCCAATTTACCTACCTCATCCCCATACTGTTTTTATTTTATTTACTTTTCTGCTCTTTTGCACACCAGTATCTCTACTTGCACATCATCATCTGCTCATCTATCACTCCAGTGTTAATCTGATAAATTGTAATTATTCGCTCCTATGGCCTATTTATTGCCTACCTCCTCATGCCTTTTGCACACAATGTATACAGACTTTCTTTTTTTCTACTGTGTCATTGACTTGTTTATTGTGTTATTGGCTCTTTAATTGTTAATTGTTATTACATGTGTAACTCTGTGTTGTTGTCTGTGTCACACTGCTATGCTTTATCTTGGCCAGGTCGCAGTTGTAAATGAGAACTTGATCTTAACTAACCTACCTGGTTAAATAAAGGCGATATAAAAAATAAAAACAAATTAAAACCTGGATTGTACAATATCATTTTTTTTCTCAAAATTCTTCAATCTCTATCAAATTAGTTGTTGATCATTGCTAGAAAATTATTTTCATGTCTTGCAATAGATTTTCAAGTAGATTTAAGTCAAAACTTCACCACCCAGTTCCTGTCTTCTTGGTAAGCAACTCTAGTGGATACTTGGCCTTGTGTTTTAGATTATTGTCCTGCTTAAAGGTGAATTCATCTCCCAGTGTCTAGTGGACAGCATGTGGAACCAGGTTGAAGGTGAATTCATCTCCCAGTGTCTAGTGGACAGCATATGGAACCAGGTTGAAGGTGAATTCATCTCCCAGTGTCTAGTGGACAGCATATGGAACCAGGTTGAAGGTGAATTCATCTCCCAGTGTCTAGTGGACAGCATATGGAACCAGGTTGAAGGTGAATTCATCTCCCAGTGTCTAGTGGACAGCATATGGAACCAGGTTGAAGGTGAATTCATCTCCCAGTGTCTAGTGGACAGCATATGGAACCAGGTTGAAGGTGAATTCATCTCCCAGTGTCTAGTGGAGAGCATATGGAACCAGGTTGAAGGTGAATTCATCTCCCAGTGTCTAGTGGACAGCATATGGAACCAGGTTGAAGGTGAATTCATCTCCCAGTGTCTAGTGGACAGCATATGGAACCAGGTTGAAGGTGAATTCATCTCCCAGTGTCTAGTGGACAGCATATGGAACCAGGTTGAAGGTGAATTCATCTCCCAGTGTCTAGTGGAGAGCATATGGAACCAGGTTGAAGGTGAATTCATCTCCCAGTGTCTAGTGGAGAGCATATGGAACCAGGTTGAAGGTGAATTCATCTCCCAGTGTCTAGTGGAGAGCATATGGAACCAGGTTGAAGGTGAATTCATCTCCCAGTGTCTAGTGGACAGCATATGGAACCAGGTTGAAGGTGAATTCATCTCCCAGTGTCTAGTGGACAGCATATGGAACCAGGTTGAAGGTGAATTCATCTCCCAGTGTCTAGTGGACAGCATATGAAACCAGGTTGAAGGTGAATTCATCTCCCAGTGTCTAGTGGACAGCATATGAAACCAGGTTGAAGGTGAATTCATCTCCCAGTGTCTAGTGGACAGCATATGGAACCAGGTTGAAGGTGAATTCATCTCCCAGTGTCTAGTGGACAGCATATGGAACCAGGTTGAAGGTGAATTCATCTCCCAGTGTCTAGTGGACAGCATATGGAACCAGGTTGAAGGTGAATTCATCTCCCAGTGTCTAGTGGACAGCATGTGGAACCAGGTTGAAGGTGAATTCATCTCCCAGTGTCTAGTGGACAGCATGTGGAACCAGGTTGAAGGTGAATTCATCTCCCAGTGTCTAGTGGACAGCAGTGCTTAGTTCCATTCCGTTTCTTTTTTATTCTGAAAAACCCCACAGTCCTTAACGATTACAATCAAATTGTACTTGTCACAGGTGCTGAATACAACAGGTGTAGGTAGACCTTACAGTGAAATGCTTACTTACAAGCTCTTAACCAACAATGCAGTTTCAGAAAAATACTAAAAAGTAAGAAATAAAGTAGAGCAGCAGCAGTAAAATAACAATAGCGAGACTATATACAGGGTATTACGGTACAAAGTCAATGTGGAGGCTATATACAGGGTATTACGGTACAGAGTCAATGTGGAGGCTATATACAGGGTATTACGGTACAGAGTCAATGTGGAGGCTATATACAGGGTATTACGGTACAGAGTCAATGTGGAGGCGATATACAGGGTATTACAGTACAGAGTCAATGTGGAGGCTATATACAGGGTATTACGGTACAGAGTCAATGTGGAGGCTATATACAGGGTATTACGGAACAGAGTCAATGTGGATGCTATATACAGGGTATTACGGTACAGAGTCAATGTGGAGGCTATATACAGGGTTTATCACGGTACAGAGTCAATGTGGAGGCTATATACAGGGGCTATCACGGTACAGAGTCAATGTG
The DNA here is from genome assembly GCF_023373465.1 of Oncorhynchus keta. Taxonomy (NCBI): domain Eukaryota; kingdom Metazoa; phylum Chordata; class Actinopteri; order Salmoniformes; family Salmonidae; genus Oncorhynchus; species Oncorhynchus keta. The sequence continues at coordinate 39,357,674 of NC_068428.1, forward strand.
GAGGCTATATACAGGGGCTATCAAGGTACAGAGTCAATGTGGAGGCTATATACAGGGGGCACCGGTACAGAGTCAATGTGGAGGCTATATACAGGGGCTATCGGTACAGAGTCAATGTGGAGGCTATATACAGGGGCTATCGGTACAGAGTCAATGTGGAGGCTATATACAGGGGCTATCACGGTACAGAGTCAATGTGGAGGCTATATACAGGGGCTATCACGGTACAGAGTCAATGTGGAGGCTATATACAGGGGCTATCAAGGTACAGAGTCAATGTGGAGGCTATATACAGGGGGCACCGGTACAGAGTCAATGTGGAGGCTATATACAGGGGCTATCGGTACAGAGTCAATGTGGAGGCTATATACAGGGGCTATCGGTACAGAGTCAATGTGGAGGCTATATACAGGGGCTATCACGGTACAGAGTCAATGTGGAGGCTATATACAGGGGCTATCACGGTACAGTGTCAATGTGGAGGCTATATACAGGGGCTATCACGGTACAGAGTCAATGTGGAGGCTATATACAGGGGCTATCGGTACAGAGTCAATGTGCGGGGGCACCGGTTAGTCGAGGGAATTGAGGTAATATGTACGTGTAGGTAGAGTTATGAAAGTGACTATGCATAGAGAGTAACAGAGAGTAGCAGCAGAGTAAAAGAGAGGGGGGCAATGCAAAAAGTCTGGGTAACAATCTGCTTAGATATTCAGGAGTCTTGTGGCTTGGGGGTAGAAGCTGTTTAGACGCCTCTAGGACCTGGCGTTCTAGTACCACTTGCCGTGCTGTAGCAGAGAGAACAGTCTATGACTAGGGTGGCTGGAGTCTTTGACCATTTTTAGGACCTTCCCCTGACACCGCTTGGTATAGAGGTCCTGGATGACAGAAAGCTTGGCCCCAGTGATGTATTGGGCCATACGCACTAACCTCTGTAGTGCCTTGCGGTCGGAGGCCAAGCAGTTGCCATACCAGGCAGTGATGCAACCAGTCAGGATGCACTTGATTGTGCAGCTGTAGAAACTTTTAAGGATCTGAGGAACAATGCCAAATCTTTTCAGTCTCCTGAGGGGGAATATGTTTTTTCGTGTCCTCTTCATGACTGTCTTGGTGTGCTTGGACCTAGGAATTTGAAGCTCTCAACCTGCTCCACTACAGCCCCGTTGATGAAAATGGGGGCGTGCACGGTTATCCTTTCCCTGTAGTCCACAATCATCTCCTTTTCTTGATCACGTTGAGGGAGAGGTTGTTGTCCTGGCACCACACGGTCAGGTTTCTGACCTCTTCCCTATAGGCTGTCTCGTCATTGTTGATGATCAGGCCTACCACTGTTGTGTCATCGACAAACTTAATGATGGTGTTGGAGTTGTGCCTGGCTGTGCAGTCATGAGTGAACAGGAAGTACAGGAGGGAACTGAGCACGCACCCATGAGGGGCCCCCATGTTGAGGATCAGCATGGCGGATGTGTTGTTACCTACCCTTACCACCTGGGGTCGGCCCGCCAGGAAGTCCAGGATCCAGTTGAAGAGGGAGGTGTTTAGTCCCAGGGTCCTTAGCTTATTGATGAGCTTTGAGAGCACAATGGTGTTGAACGCTGAGCTGTAGCCAATGAATAGCATTCTCACATAGGTGTTCCTTTTGTCCAGGTGTGAAAGCGCAGTGTGGAGTGCGATAGAGATTGCATCATCTGTGGATCTGTTGGGGTGGTATGCAAATTGGAGCGGGTCTTGGGTTTCTGGGACAGTGAGGTTGATGTGAACCATGACCAGCCTTTCAAAGCACTTCATGGCTACAGATGTGAGTGCTACAGGTCGGTAGTCATTTAGGCAGGGTACCTTAGACAGGGACTATGGTGGTCTGCTTAGAACATGTTGGTATTACAGACTCAGATAGGGAGAGTTTGAAAATGTCAGTGATGACACTTGCCAGTTGGTCAGCGCATGCTCGGAGTACATGTCCTGATAATCCGTCTGTCCCTGCAGCCTTGTGAATGTAGACCTGTTTAAAAGTCTCACTCACATCAGCTGCGGAGAGCGTGACCACACAGTGGTCCGGAACAGCTGATGCTCTCATGCATGTTTCAGTGGAACTTGCCTTGAAGTGAACATAGAAGTAATTAAGCTTGTCTGGTAGGCTCGTGTCACTGGGCAGCTTTCAGCTATGCTTCCCTTTATTGACTGTAATAGCCCCGCCACATCCAACGAGCATCGGAGCTGGTGTACTACGATTCAACCTTAGTCCTTGACTGTTTGATGGTTCGTCGGAGGGCATAGCAGGATTTCTTATAAGCTTCTGAGTTTGAGTCCCGCTCTTTGAAAGCAGCAGCTTTACCCTTTAGCTAAGTGCAGATGTTGCCTGTAATCCACGGCTTCTGGTTGGGGTGTGTACGTACAGTCACTGTGGGGACGACGTCTTCGATGCACTTATTGATGAAGCCAGTGACTGATGTTGTGTACTCAATGCCATCTGAAGAATCCCGGAACATGTTCCAGTTTGTGATAGCAAAACAGTGCTGTAGCTTAGCATCTGCTTCATCTGACCACTTTCTTATTGACCGAGTCACGGGTACTTCCTGCTTTAATTTCTTGTATGCAGGATTCACGAGGATATAATTGTGGTCAGGGCATGACATTAACCTATTTATCCACTTGTCCATCAGGAGGTGACTGAAAATGTTTGATGCAAGAAACCACTTTACAAAATGCATTACTATTCCCATATTACAGAGAATCAGACAAATGCTACCCGCTGCCTATTGGCTACTTAGCTTATACAAGCATTCGCTTCTCAAATATGCCTAGAAATGTACACATTGTACTCTTGTCAATCACCATTGCTGACAAATGATCAAACTGGGCTAATAACTAGCAAAGAATATGAACAAAATTGCATGCAGCTGACGCTTTGATGTCAAAAACAAGTGCATCTACTCACAACTGCGGATGCTGTAAACACCGTCCAGTTCAAAGTAAACGGCACAGATCCATATATGGCAATGGTCAATTTGCATTCTGGCTTACTGTACCGCTGATTGTTTATGCCACACCGGTCTATGTAGAGTTGGGCTGAGTAGTGCTTGTCAATGCAATAGAATCCAAAGCCAATGTGTTCTGCCTACAAAATCTCTTGCGTAGTTCATTAGTCAGTATGTTGCACTGAAAATGGCGAATATCTCAAGTCGAGCAAAATTGCCACAGTAAGAGCCATTCCCGTGTCAGATAAAAGTTGATTAACCATTTAAAATATTGGGACTACTAAGCCTCTGAGAACAACTTGGATAATATTGAATTAACCAGGTTCAAGTTCTGGAGACTAGTGGTTTGTTAGACAAATTTGGAAGCCCACTGTCCAATTAAGTAATCTAATGTCAATTGCTTGGTCACAGCTTAAAACTAACCCTCCTTGGTTAGAAAATATATGCAGTCATAGAGCCTAGCACTGCCGTCATTTTCTATCCATGTTCTATCCATGTTCTATCCATGTTCTATCCATGTTATATCCATGTTATATCCAGCCAATCAGTTCTTTAGTCAATAGACAAAAAATAAACATTGTATAATTTATTAAGTCATGAAAACATAGGAATGCAGGTTAGTATCGATGGATGGTGCTGAGGAAGACAAGAAACAAGTGTTACTCAGCGACGGCGAGACTCCAAAACTTGAACCTGGTTAATTCAATATGATCCAAGTTGTTCTTAGAGGCTTAGTAGACCCTATGACTTTAGTAATAGAGATGTCCAGAACTACAGCCGTTGACTGGGATCTGAGGAACACAACAAAGTGCTAAAAGTATTAGCAACATATATATTGGTTACAATTATGAACAAAAATCCAGGAACCCTACTTCTGACTCATTCCAGAGAGCACTGATTAAGCCAGGGGACCACGGGTCTAGAACATCCTGTCAAAAGTTCAGAGGGTCAGAACTGGAGATGACCTGAGAAGAACTGAAACCAGCTACAACCTGGGGAGCATCAGACACCCAGAACAAGTTAGTCATGCTTTAGTGTATTATACTGCACAGAAAATGGCTGAAAAAAATATATACCTGTGGTTTCATGACAGTACTGTCATGAAAACCATAGTTACTCCCTGGCTCTGCTGGGAAGGACTGGAGCCAACCTGACCCTTGGCAGAGCTAGAGTCCTCTTTACCTTGGTATCACTGGGTTCAGGAAACAGCTGTTTGTATGTGACAGTAGGATGGTACCAGATGAAGCTGGACGAGCTACATTGGTCATTCCCATGCTCATAGCAGGTTCTGAAATGGCTGATGGTGCCAGCAGGGATCTTCAGTGATGAACAGCTCACCATAATTAGCCTCAAGCCCTTCCTGGCTAGGCTCTGGTCTAACAACTCAGGGTGGGGCTGCTGTAGCAGGGAGTGGGGCTGGAATAGAACCTGCCGCCACTGCACCCTCAGGAAGTGGGAACCGTTGGTCTTCAGACATTCAATCTGAGAGAAGCCCTGTCTGGAACTTACTTGGAGACTGAAAGGTGAGGTAGTGGAAATAAACTAGGGTAAGGTACTCCAGCAGGAACACACCCAGCCTGTTCAGGAGTCTGAGGAATGAAGGGGGAAGCAGCAGTCTTATGAATCCTTTTATAGGAGTTCGGATCAGAACGCTGAACACTGGGACAACACCACAACTCCCAGATGCGACAGGACCAGGGAGCTTTGAAGGGCCACTATGGCCAGGTACAACAGTTCTTTGGTCATAGCCAGGTCGATCATGCGGTTAAGACAACCTCAGGGAAAGTGAGTCCATTCTGTAAGCTGGGGAAGATAATGAAATCGATGTTTAGTACTATTGTCTTTTAGAAGCTGAAAACTGACTTTAAAGACCTTAAAAAATCACACCAAAAGGTCGTGGCAAAAACATTTCCCCAACACTGTTGAACACAGCCAGTTGGTGCTCTTAACTTGTTGATAGGGATTACAATGAACACATGCAGTTTAAAACCACCAAAGCTCCATTTCAAACGTCACTCAAACGTCACTCAAACTACAGCCATTGCACAATGAGAATTGTTAATGTGATGAGAAGAGATGCTGGAGTGTATTTATATGTTGTAGAGGACACCCTGTAACCAATCACAGCCCGATTAGAAAACGATGGACAGCTGAAGTTAATTGAGGCCCAGATCCACACCAACCATTATCCCTACCCAGTTGCCCTTGTGTGCATCTGACTGAAATTGGATATAAGGACGTAGGGGTTGAGTTGGAGTTAGACAAGGCAAGTGAATTAACACCAGCTGGCCAGCATTGTCCAATCAGGCTGTGATTGGTTACAGGTTGTCCTCTACAACATATAAATACACGCCACAGTTATTTCTCTATACTTCACATGTTCAACGACTGTTATGGCTTCTAAGTGCTGTGTAGTGTAAGTGACAGTTAATGTGAATGGGATTCATTGTCTCAGTAAGTGTTGTAGTCTACATCATGTAACTGTTTGTTGTTATCTAGGGGGCTGTTCCTGGTTTTGCTGTTCTGGGATGTTCATTGCTATCCCTATCAACAAGGTAAGAACAACAATGGATTACTTTATGGAACATGTCTTGGGTAATGTCTGCCAATACCTTTTTTTTTTTTTTTTGTACTCTCACTTAAGGTTTGATTAGTGACTTTCCTAAGATGTTAAAAGTAATATGCTCTTCTCTCCTCAGCCTACAGGTTGGGCCAAGTCTACCCAAGAACTTCAAATCTATATGGTCCACTTGTCAAACCCAGCCAAATTAACACCTACACACGTTACTTCCTTAAACATGAACCCATTTCTTCTGGTTCAAGCCTCCCTGTTCCTGTTGACTCTAGGAGTCCTATTGATTGGGGCTCCAATCTTGGTATTCAGAGTTTTGCTCCCCTGAAGACTACTGCTTCCCCTCACCTCGTTCCTCAGGCTCCTGAACAGACTGGATGTCTTTCTGCAGGAGTCGCTTACCCTAGTCTTCTTCCTTTACCGCCACTGTGTGAGTCTTCACCAAGTAACTTCCAGGCAGGGGAAATCTCTCACTTTGAGAGTGTTTATGAACAAGGCAACAGTCGGAGTGAGTTTGAAGACCAACGGTTCCCACTTCGTGAGGGTGCAGTTGAGGCAGGTTCTATTCCAGCCCCACTCCCTGCTACAATAGCCCCACCCCTATCCAAAGTTATTGGACCAGAACCTAGCCAGGAAGGTCTTGAAGCTAATTATGGGGAGCTGTTCATCACTAGGAAGTTCCCTGCTGGCATCATCACCCATTTAAGAACCAAATATGAGCATGGAAATGACCAATGGAGCTCAGCTGGTTTTGTCAGGTACCGTCCTGCTCCCGTCCAATACCGACCACAATATCCTCATGCCCGCCGGCAGTGACCAGTAGGAGAAGGTAATGTGTTTGGCTTTGATTTCTGTCACTAGTTTTCTGACGTGTTGAGCAGCTGTAACACTTTCTCTCATCCTCAGGTTCTGTGCTAACCTGGATCCTGCTGTTTCATGGCTGTGTTGATTGCTAATAAACCTACTTGAGAAATGTATATTGTTTGGGTTGGCTTATATATTTTCCTCAAGCATTGTTTGGTTCTACACACTAGTAGGAACATTCAGTTTGTACTATATACATGTCATCAAATTTGACTTCTGGCCAGTCTGTCCTACTGCACTGCTTTTCTACAGCCATCCTTATCTACCAAATCCAGTTGAGATTGACTTTCCCTTGCAGAGCTCATGCCCACATTTGCTTGGTCTTCATCTTAGGAATTTCTGCCACTTAAGCATTTGCTGACTTCCTAATCCGCTGTCCTTTGTGGCTCTATAGTGTTCGTTTCAACATGACCAAGGCTTGTCAGTGGTAACATGGCTGTTTAAGGCCATAGGACACCTGCTCCAGACACTTCTCACGCTCAATCAAAAGCTTTTATGAAGCGCTTTCAAATTTGGCACTTGTCACAATGCTATACAGATGCCCAGCCTAAAATCATTGAGAGCTGGGGGGGGGGGGGCTTTGGGATTTGTCTGGTAAATGACCATGTACTACATGGCGGTCATACTTGACAGTGTGGTGCCAGGACAACTTCTCCCTTGACTTCAGTAAGACCAATTATCTGATGGTAGCCAGGAAGAGGGCATGCCCACATCAACAGGGCTTTAGTGGCGTGGGTTAAAGAGGTTAAAGAATCCTGGCATCACTAAGCACTAAATGTGGTCAGCATAGTTAAAATGGGCACCCAACAGTGTTTAATCCCCCTCAGGTGGCTGAAAAGATTTGCCACAGGCCCCTGTATCCTTAAAGTTCTACAGCTGCACTATTGAGAGCTGCATCACTGCTTGATATGGCTAGAGGGTGGTGCGACTGGCTATGCTTCCCTCTAATGACTAAAAGTTTGCAAGCCCTGCCACATCCAACGAGCATCGGAGCTGGTGTACTACGACTCAATCTTAGTCCTTGTATAGAAACATTGACTGTTTGATGGTTCGTCAGCGGGCATAGCAGGATTTCTTAAGCTTTTGGGTTTGAGTCCCGCTCTTCGAAAGCAGCAGCTCTACCCTTTGGCTAAGTGCAGATGTTGCCTGTAATCCATGGCTTCTGGTTGGGGTGTGTACGTACAGTCACTGTGGGGACGACGTCTTCAATGCACTTATTGATGAAGCCAGTGACTGATGTTGTGTACTCAATGCCATCTGAAGAATCCCGGAACATGTTCCAGTTTGTGATAGCAAAACAGTGCTGTAGCTTAGCATCTGCTTCATCTGACCACTTTCTTATTGTCTGAGTCACTGGTACTTCCTACTTTCTTGTATGCAGGATTCAGGAGGATAGAATTGTCACCCAACTATATAAGTGTTTCCCAAAATTGGTCCTTGGGTGCACATGTTCTTTGCCCAAATGCTACACCGCTGATTAAAATGATCAAAGTTTGAGTTGATTATTTGAATCTGCTGTACTTTTAGGGCAAAAAATAAAAGCACCCCTTGTAGTCCTGAGGAGCGAGTTTGGGGAAACCCTGAAACATACTGACACAACACAATCAGTTTCACTCATTATGCTGTTAATGTACTCGTATCTATTCTGATGCCTGCTCACTGTACCCTGCCTTGTACATATCTACCTCATATCCCTGTAAATTGATCTGGTACTGGTACTCCCTGTATATAGCTATTACCCTGCACATTGATCTGGTACTCTCTGTATATAGCTATTACCCTGCACATTGATCTGGTACTCTCTGTATATAGCTATTACCCTGCACATTGATCTGGTACTCTCTGTATATAGCTATTACCCTGCACATTGATCTGGTACTCTCTGTATATAGCTATTACCCTGCACATTGATCTGGTACTCTCTGTATATAGCTATTACCCTGCACATTGATCTGGTACTCTCTGTATATAGCTATTACCCCTGCACATTGATCTGGTACTCCCTGTATATAGCTATTACCCCTGCACATTGATCTGGTACTCCTGTATATAGCTATTACCCCTGCACATTGATCTGGTACTCTCTGTATATAGCTATTACCCCTGCACATTGATCTGGTACTCCTGTATATAGCTATTACCCTGCACATTGATCCGGTACGCACTGTATATAGCTATTACCCCTGCACATTGATCTGGTACTCCCTGTATATAGCTATTACCCCTGCACATTGATCTGGTACTCTCTGTATATAGCTATTACCCCTGCACATTGATCTGGTACTCTCTGTATATAGCTATTACCCCTGCACATTGATCTGGTACTCCCTGTATATAGCTATTACCCCTGCACATTGATCTGGTACTCCCTGTATATAGCTATTACCCCTGCACATTGATCTGGTACTCCCTGTATATAGCTATTACCCCTGCACATTGATCTGGTACTCCCTGTATATAGCTATTACCCCTGAACATTGATCTGGTACTCCCTGTATATAGCTATTACCCCTGAACATTGATCTGGTTCTCCGTTCTTCTGTAATTAATTCCTGTTGTGTTATAATTTTGCAACTGCATCGTTGGTTAAGAGCTCGTAATCAAGCATTTCACTGTAAGGTTTTGGGGTGGCAGGTAACATAGTGGTTAGAGTGTTGGACTAGTAACCAGAAAGTTACAAGATCAAGTCCCACAGCTGACAAGGTACAAATTGGTTGTTCTACCCCTGAACAAGTCAGTTAACCCACTGTTCCCAGGCTGTCAGTGTAAATCAGAATGTATTCTTAACTGACTTGCCTAGATAAATGAAGGTAAAATAAATACAAATTATGACTGAGTGATCAAGTATTCCACACGGCTGATTATGCTTTGGCTCCTCGGGACTTTTAGCGGTTACCGATTGTCGACGATTTTAAAAGGAGTCATAAGTCATATATTAGAAAACATCAGGCAATGTCACAAACAGCCAGAGGTAGCCGTGCCGGTGACACACTGGCACACACACCGCCACGCACACGCACGCACATAAAACCAAATGCTGCCACTAAAATTTACATGGTGCTCAGAAATGGATTAGTGAACATCACTTGGCAATCTGTTCATGGGACCTTAATTGGATTTTAATACCGCCTCTGATCTTGTTTTCTAATTAACGTCGGTAGCTGCCAACCAAGCAGAACCGTGCAACCAGCAACACCTTTGATCCCGGCCATATGGAGCTCCTCCAAACGCCAGGGACGTAAAAATACCCCCTCACCTCGAGTCCTCTGTGTGGGCGAAGAGAAACAGGCCTGGTGAGGGGGAAAGGGTGGTAGAGTGAGAGGTTAGAGGGAAGAGAGGGTAGAGGGAGGGTGTGGTAGGGATGAGGTGGTAGAGGGAGGGTGTGGTAGGGATGAGGTGGTAGAGGGAGGGTGTGGTAGGGATGAGAAGGTAGAGGGAGGGTGTGGTAAGGATGAGAGGGTAGAGGGAGGGTGTGGTAAGGATGAGAGGGTAGGGATGAGGGTGTGGTAGGGATGAGAGGGTAGAGGGAGGGTGTGGTAGGGATGAGAGGGTAGAGGAGGGAAGAGAGGGTAGAGGGAGGGGTGGTAGGGAAGAGAGGGTAGAGGGAGGGGTGGTAGGGATGAGAGGGTAGAGGGAGGGTAGGGAAGAGAGGGAGGGGTGGTAGGGAAGAGAGGGTAGAGGGAGGGGTGGTAGGGATGAGAGGGTAGTGGGAGGGGTGGTAGGGAAGAGAGGGTAGAGGGAGGGGGTGGTAGGGAAGAGTGGGTAGAGGATGGGGTGGTAGGGAACAGAGGGAGGGGTGGTAGGGAAGAGAGGGAAGAGAGGGAGGGGTGGTAGGGAAGAGAGGGTAGAGGGAGGGGTGGTACGGTAGAGAGGGTCGAGGGGGAGGGGTGGTAGGGAAGTGAGGGAGGGGTGGTAGGGAAGTGAGGGAGGGGTGGTAGGGAAGAGGTGGTAGAGGGAGGGTGTGGTAGGGATGAGAAGGTAGAGGGAGGGTGTGGTAGGGATGAGAAGGTAGAGGGAGGGTGTGGTAGGGATGAGAAGGTAGAGGGAGGGTGTGGTAGGGATGAGAGGGTAGAGGGGAAGGTGTGGTAGGGATGAGAGGGTAGAGGGAGGGTGTGGTAGGGATGAGAGGGTAGAGGGAGGGTGTGGTATGGATGAGAGGGTAGAGGGAGGGGTGGTAGGGATGAGAGGGTAGAGGGAGGGGTGGTAGGGATGAGAGGGTAGAGGGAGGGGTGGTAGGGATGAGAGGGTAGAGGGAGGGGTGGTAGGGATGAGAGGGTAGAGGGAGGGTGTGGTAGGGATGAGAGGGTAGAGGGAGGGGTGGTAGGGATGAGAGGGTAGGTAGGGATGAGAGGGTAGAGGGAGGGGTGGTAGGGATGAGAGGGTAGAGGGAGGGGTGGTAGGGATGAGAGGGTAGAGGGAGGGGTGGTAGGGATGAGAGGGTAGAGGGGTGGGGAGGGTAGAGGGAGGGGTGGTAGGGATGAGAGGGTAGAGGGAGGGGTGGTAGGGATGAGAGGGTAGAGGGAGGGTGTGGTAGGGATGAGAGGGTAGAGGGAGGGGTGGTAGGGATGAGAGGGTAGGTAGGGATGAGAGGGTAGAGGGAGGGGTGGTAGGGATGAGAGGGTAGAGGGAGGGGTGGTAGGGATGAGAGGGTAGAGGGAGGGGTGGTAGGGATGAGAGGGTAGAGGGAGGGTGGTAGGGATGAGAGGGTAGAGGGAGGGGTGGTAGGGATGAGAGGGTAGAGGGAGGGGTGGTAGGGATGGGAGGGTAGGTAGGGATGAGAGGGTAGGTAGGGATGAGAGGGATAGAGGGGAGGGGTGGTAGGGATGAGAGGGTAGAGGAAGAGAGGGTAGAGGGATGGGTGGTAGGGAAGAGAGGGTAGAGGATGGGGTGGTAGGGAAGAGTAGGGAGGGGTGAGAGGGAAGAGGGATGGGGTGGTAGGGAAAGAGGGAGGGTAGAGGGGGTGGTAGGGAAGAGAGCGGAGGGGGTGGTAGGGAAGACAGGGTGGTAGGGAGACAGGGTGGGAGGGATGAGGGATGTAGAGGGAGGGGTGGTAGGGATGAGAGGGTAGACGGAGGGGTGGTAGGGGTGAGAGGGTAGAGGAAAGAGAGGGTAGAGGGAGGGGGTGGTAGGGAAGAGAGGGTAGAGGGAGGGGGTGGTAGGGAAGAAAGGGTAGAGGATGGGGTGGGAGGGAAGAGAGGGAGGGGTGAGAGGGAAGAGAGGGAGGGGTGGTAGGGAAGGGGGGTGGTAGGGAAGAGAGGGAGGGGTAGGGAAGAGAGGGAGGGGTGGTAGGGAAGAGAGGGTAGGGGGGGTGGTAGGGAGGAGAGGGACAGGGAGGGGTGGTAGGGAAGAGAGGGACAGGGAGGGGTTGTAGGGAAGAAAGGGGGTGGAGAGGGAGGGGGTGGAGAGATGGGGTGGAGAGGGAGGGGGAGAAAGAGGAAGAGAGGGAGGGGATAGAGAGGGAGGGGTTAGAGAGGGAGTTTTTATACAACACTACATAAAGAGAGACCTAAGACAACACTACATAAAGAGAGACCTAAGACAACACTACAAAGAGAGACCTAAGACAACACTACATAAAGAGAGACCTAAGACAACACTACAAAGAGAGACCTAAGACAACACTACATAAAGAGAGACCTAAGACAACACTACAAAGAGAGACCTAAGACAACACTACATAAAGAGAGACCTAAGACAACACTACATAAAGAGAGAGGCTATACAACACTACATAAAGAGAGACTATACAACACTACATAAAGAGAGACTATACAATACTACATAAAGAGAGACCTAAGACAACACTACATAAAGAGAGACTACACAACACTACATAAAGAGAGACATAAGACAACACTACATAAAGAGAGACCTAAAGACAACACTACATAAAGAGAGACTATACAACACTACATAAATAGAGACCTAAGACAACACTACATAAAGGAGACTATACAACACTACATAAATAGAGACCTAAGACAACACTACATAAAGAGAGACTATACAACACTACATAAAGAGAGACTATACAACACTACATAAAGAGAGACTACACAACACTACATAAAGAGAGACTACACAACACTACATAAAGAGAGACCTAAGACAACACTACATAAAGAGAGACCTAAGACAACACTACATAAAGAGAGACCTTAGACAACACTACATAAAGAGAGACTACACAACACTACATAAAGAGAGACTACACAACACTACATAAAGAGAGACTATACAACACTACATAAAGAGAGACTATACAACACTACATAAAGAGAGACTATACAACACCACATAAAGAGAGACTATACAACACTACATAAAGAGAGACTATACAACACTACATAAAGAGAGACTATACAACACCACATAAAGAGAGACTATACAACACCACATAAAGAGAGACTATACAACACTACATAAAGAGAGACTACACAACACTACATAAAGAGAGACCCAAGACAGCACTACATAAAGAGAGACTATACAACACTACATAAAGAGAGACTACACAACACTACATAAAGAGAGACTATACAACACTACATAAAGAGAGACTACACAACACTACATAAAGAGAGACTACACAACACTACATAAAGAGAGACTACACAACACTACATAAATAGAGACCTGAGACAACAACCTGGAAAGGCAGCAACACATGACAACACAACATGGTAGCAACACATGACCTTCAACACACGTGGTCCTTCTGTAGCTCAGTTGGTAGAGCATACAACACTTAGAGAGTACACAACGCTACAGGGTAGTGGGTTCGACACAACACTACAGAAAGAGGACCACCCACTACATAAAGAATGTATGCACAACATGACTGTAAGACCTTTGAGACAAAACCTGGCGTCTGCTAAATGACATATATTATATTATATATTATATGACAACACAACATGGTAGCAACACATGACAACACAGCATGGTAGCACCACATGACAACACAGCATGGTAGCAGCACATGACAACACAGCATGGTAGCAACTGAACATGACAATAACATGGTAGCTGCACAAAACATGATACAAACATTATTGAGCACAGACAACAGCACAAAGGGCAAGAAGGTAGAGACAACAATACATCACACAAAGTAGCCACAACTGTCAGTAAGAGTGTCCATGATTGAGTCTTTGAATGAAGAGATTGAGATAAAACTGTCCAGTTTGAGTGTTTGTTGCAGCTCGTTCCAGCCGCTAGCTGCAGCGAACTGAAAAGAGGAGCGACCCAGGGATGTGTGGTGCTTTTTAACAGAATGTGACTGGCAGAACGGGTGTTGTATGTGGAGGATGAGGGCTGCAGTAGATATCTCAGATAATGGGGAGTGAAGCCTAAGAGGGTTTTATAAAAAGCGTCAACCAATTGGGTCTTGCGACGGGTATACAGAGATGACTAGCATACCGCACTGCTTTGCTTTCTTTGTGTATTTGAATACCGTTTCAGGAGGGCACCAGCTACCTCCAAGGGACAATGTGTTATTCATGATACGGGTTACAGTACCTTGGAGAGAGAAAAAAACAACACCTGTAATGAAAATGGATGGCCCTCCCTGAATGCTTGAAAAAACAAGTGACCCTCCCCTATAGAGAGAAATAGTAATGGCGTCTTTTTGTAGGCACTAACTCCGCCATCGTTCGTTGGACAAAGCCTATGGTAAGAATTAGTGATGTTTTCTGATCTAAAGTCTGTGGTAAACACAGGCTTAGGAGATATTGTACTCTGTTGTATGAGATAATCTTCATCAGCTAACGTCACTTTTTATGAATTTTGAAGAATTTATGCGGTAATAAAAAAAGCACATAAAGGTCATTTATAAAGGTCATGTTAACTGACTGATACTACTGCTATCACGCCCTGTTTCACCTGTCCTTGTGCTTGTCTCCACCCTCTCCAGGTGTCACGCATCTTCCCCATTATCCCCTTGGTATTTATACCTGTGTTCTCTGTTTGTCTGTTGCCGGTTTGTCTTGTTTGTCAAGCCAACCAGTGTTTTGTCTCAGCTCCTGCTTTTCCCCAGTCTCTTTTTTTTCTCGTCCTCCTGGTTTTGACCCTTGTCTGTCCTGTCTCTGAGCCCGCCTGCCTGACCACTCTGCCTGCCCTTGACCCTGAGCCTGCCTGCCATCCTGTACCTTGCCCATACTCTGGATTACCAACCTCTGCCTGACCTGACCCTGGGCCTGCCTGTCGTCCTGTACCTTTCCCCCCACTACTCTGGATTATCGACCCCTGCCTGCCTTGACCTGTCGTTTGCCTGCCCCTGTTGCTGTAATAAACATTCTTACTTCAACACAGTCTTTACCTGAGACCTGATAACTGTATCTCATAGAACAAAACGTAGAAGATCTCCTGTTGTCACACACTTTTATTTCTCTATTTGGTGAGGTCAGGGTGTGATGTGGGGTGGGCATTCTATGTTTTGTATTTCTTTGTGTCTGGCCGAATGTGGTTCACAATAAGAGGCAGCTGTCTATCGTTCTCTCTGATTGGGAATCATACTTAGGTAGCCTTTTTCCCACCCATGTTGAGGGATCTTGTTTTTGTACAGCTCTAGTAGCCCACGGAACAGTACGTTTTATTTGGTTTCACTCTGTTATTTTGTTTGCTGGTTCTCATTTAAATAAATATGATGACCACAAATTACGCTGCGCCTTGGTCTCCTTCAAACAACGCACCTTACAGAAGATCCCACCACAAAAAAGACCACGCAGCGTTTTCTGGAGGAGTAGACATGGGAGGAGGTACTGGAAGGCAAAGGTCCCTGGGCGCAGGCTGGAGAGTATCACGTCCAAGGGAGGAGATAGAAGCAGCTAGAGCGGAACGGAGAGGATACGAGGAATTAGAGGAATGGCAACTATACAAGGGGTCACGGCAGTCAGGGTTTAGATCTGAGCCAACTCCCTGTGCTTACCGTGGGGAGCATGTGACCGGTCGTGCACCGTGCTATGCAGTGATGCGCACCATGTCTCCAGTGCGCAGTCACAGACCAGTGCGCTGTATTCCAGCTCCCCGCATTGGACGGGCTAGAGTGGGCATCCAGCCAGGACAGATGGTGCCGGCTCAGCACTCCTGGCCTCCAGTCCATCTCTTCGGCCCAGGATATCCTGCGCCGGCTCTGCGCACTGTGTCTCCGGTGCGTCTGCACAGCCCAGTGCGTCCTGTGCTAGCGCCCCGCATTTGCCGGGCGAAAGTAATTATCCAGCCAGGACGGGTTGTACCAGCTCTACGCTTGAGACCTCCAGTGCGACTCCACGGCTCAGGGTATCCGGTGCCTGCTCCAAGCACCAGGCTTCCAGTGCATCTCCCCTGTCCGGTGAGACCTGTTCCGGCACCATGTAGGAAGCCTCCAGTGATTATCCATGGCAAGAGGCGACACCAAAGTGGGGGGAGCCAGAGATGGAGTGGGGTCTACGCCCCGACCCGGAGCCGCCGCCAAGGGTAGATGCCCACCCGAACCCTCCCCTATAGGTTCAGATTTGCGGCCGGGAGTCCACACCTTTAGGGGGGGGGGGTACTGTCATGCCCTGACCTTAGAGAGACGTTTTATTTCTCTATTTGTTGAGGTCAGGGTGTGATGTGGGGTGGGCATTCTATGTTTGTATTCTTTTGTGTGTTTGGCCGAGTGTGGTTCTCAATCAGAGGCAGCTGTCTATCGTTCTCTCTGATTGGGAATCATACTTAGGTAGCCTTTTTCCCACCCATGTTGTGGGATCTTGTTTTTGTACAGCTCTTGTAGCCTACGGAACGTTACGTTCGTTTTGGTTTCAGTGTGTTATTTTGTTGCTGGTTCTCATTTAAATAAATATGATGACCACAAATTACACTGCGCCTTGGTCTCCTTCAAACAACGCACGTTACACCTGTGTTAACCTCAGACCTTATTTTCAGCGTTTATTCCAAAATCGGATATTGTTTTATAACTCAACCCTGATCTGTACTTTTCCGCAACTTTGTCCCTGAACTGTTTGGAGAGCTCTTTGGTCTTCATGGTGCCACTTGCTTGGTGGTGTTGCAGACTCTGGGGCCTTTCAGAACAGGTGTATACTGTATATACTGAGATCATGTGACACTTAGATTGCACAGGTGGACTTTATTTAACTAATTATGTGACTTCTGAAGGTAATTGGTTGCACCAGATCTTATTTAGGGGCTTAATAACAAAGGGGGTGAATAAATATGCCAACACCACTTTTCAATTGTTGTTTTTTTCATTTCAATTCACCTATTTGGAATATTTTGTGTATGAAATCCAAATAAATATCAATTTAAATTACAGGTTTTAATGCAACAAAATATGAAAAACACCAAAGGGGATGAACACTGTATATCCACATAATTTTATATTTGAGATTCTTCAAAGTTGCCACCCTTTCATTGCCTTGATGACAGCTTTGTACACTCTCAACCAGCTTGATGTGGTAGTCACCTGGAATGCATTTCCAACAGTGACTAAATAGGGAAAAGTGTTGCCATTTGTGACACATTTGACAAACCTCCTGTGTCAGCCATGTGGCCTTCCACAACAATGGCCTCGACAGAGCAGCAAGTATTTCTGCAGTGTTCGCACCAATGATTGCACCTGAAGGATCTCCTATTCACAGAGCATGTTTGTCCTTCAGAGGGCAATTATTCTGAATAATGTCTATTTTCTTTAAGAGGTTTTTCTGCTGCATAGGCTGGCATATATCCATATGTATTTTTCTTTACTCTCTGAGTGGGCAGTGGAGGCCTATTGTATAGGTGACTTATTGTGCTTCCTAGATTGCTAATGACAGGCAGGGCATTAGCACTAAAGTGGAAGAATCTAGTGAAGACATTACCGCAGGCCTGAAGGTTTTCTCCTTTTTACAGTGTAACCTTCTAAAATAATAAAACCAGCCATTATAATACACACCTGAGTCAGTGCTGCTAGCATCGGTCTCAGATGTTCTGGTGTCTCTGTAAGGTTGAATGTGTTGAATATTCCCAAGTGAATAAAATGCTGTAGTATACTGTGATATGAATACTGGTATTCACTGTAGTGCTTTTTTCAGAATTGACTGTAGTATTCAATGTAGTGTTTTTGTGGACTAAAGTCTGCAAAAACACTCCAGTGAATACTGTAGTATGTACAGTTAACTGTAGTATAAATACTGTAGTATGTACAGTTAACTGTAGTATAAATACTGTAGTATGTACAGTTAACTGTAGTATAAATACTGTAGTAAGAAACTGTAGTATACATACTGTAGTATGTACAGTTAACTGTAGTATACATACTGTAGTATGTACAGTTAACTGTAGTATACATACTGTAGTATGTACAGTTAACTGTAGTATAAATACTGTACTATGTATGTACAGTTAACTGTAGTATAAATACTGTAGTAAGAAACTGTAGTATACAGTGCATTCGGAAAGCATTCAGACTCCTTGACTTCTTCCACATTTTGTTAGGTTACAGCCTTATGCTAAAATTGATTAAATCGTTTTTTTTTTCTTCTCATCAATCTACACTCAATACCTCATAATGACAAAGCAAAAATAAGATTGTAGACATTTTGGCAAATTTATAAAAAATACAAAACTGAAATATGCCATTTAAATAATTATTCACACCCTTTACTCAGTACTTTGTTGAAGCACCTTTGGCAGCAATTAGCTTTGAGTCTTCTTGGGTATGATGCTACAAGCTTGACACATCTGTATTTGGGGAGTTTCTCCCATTCTTCTCTGCAGATCCTCTCAACCTCTGTCACGTTGGATGGGGAGTGTAGGTGCACAGCTAATGTCAGGTCTCCCCAGAGATGTTTGATGGGGTTCAAGTCCGGGCTCTGGCTGGACCACTCAAGGACATTCAATGACTTGTCCCAAAGCCACTCCTGCGTTGTTTTGGCTGTGTGCTCAGGTTCTTTGTTCTGTTGCAACGTGAACGTTCGCCCAATCGGTCCTTTATTAATATTTTTTTTTTTTGAATAAGGCTGTAATCTAGCAAAATGTGGAAAAAGTCAAGGGATATGAATACTTTCTGAAAGCTCTGTGTATACAGCAAATAATGTAGTGTTTTTGCAGACATTACTGTTTTCATTCTATTATGTTTGACATGGAAGTGGAGTTTTTCTATTTCAGGAAACATACTGTAGAAATAGTAAGAGCACATTTAACACATAACCTGTAGGTAGGTTGGTCTGGGGTTAGTTCAGAACTTCTGCTCTTTTCTGTAACCTGTACTTGGCATGTAGGTTTCTTACTCATGGGTGGCACATATTGCGATAAGGGGGAGGGGAATGGGCAGGGTATATGCAAATTAAATACTGCAGTATTTACTATTGTTAAAAAAGTCTAGGGGTTTTGCGGACCTCAGTGTTTTTGTGGACACTAATGTAGTATTTACTGCAGTGTTTTTGTGGACACTAATGTAGTATTTACTGCAGTGTTTTTGTGGACACTAATGTAGTATTTACTGCAGTGTTTTTGTGGACACTAATGTAGTATTTACTGCAGTGTTTTTGTGGACACTAATGTAGTATTTACTTCAGTGTTTTTGTGGACACTAATGTAGTATTTACTTCAGTGTTTTTGTGGACACTAATGTAGTATTTACTTCAGTGTTTTTGTAGTCACTAATGTAGTATTTACTGCAGCGGTTTTTTGCAGATAATACTGTAAGTGCTACACCTACTACAGTGTGTAGTATAGTACTCTACAGCATCTACAGTGTGTAGTATAGTACTCTACAGTATACTACAGTGTGTAGTACAGTACTCTAGAGGATACTACACTGTGCAGTGTAGTATTCTAGAGGAAACTTCAGCTTACTTTAGGATTCTATAGTAAGTACTGTATTATTCTATAGTAAACTGTTTCATTTTTTCATGTGGTTGTGCAGTCTATGTTAAAAGGTGTTTGTGTTTCACGAATCTCTTTGTCATTGTTTTACCTAGCAGTGATTGGACATGTGAAGTAATGAAAGACCTTCAGTTGTGGGTGATTGAAACAATAGCTCACCTACATACTAGCTACTGTCAGTCGTTATCTCATTCAGCCAGGTGAAGTCAGCGATGCTGTCTATCTATACCTCTGTCTCTTATTCTTATGAAGTGTTTACTGCTGTACTGTACATCCTTATACACACACACCTCCCTCAGATCTTACATACTGGGCATACCTTCACACACACCTTTCAGTTTGTCAAAGGCTGAAGCCGTTCGACCAGTTCCTCTGTAAATGTCAATCAAACTCATGTGTACTGAGCACAAAAACACACAAGGTACATACCTATCCACCGGGTAAAATGTCCTTCCCTTGATCCCTGGTCGTTATGTCTGCAGTGTGCCTTAGCCAACTTCCCCGAATGTTCATGTCACGCCATACACTATAATGTAATGTAAACACTGACACTATAGACAGAGGTGTTCACAAGGTTCATATTGGTCCTCTGTGCTCTTAGCCTGGTCCCAGATATTTAGACCAGGCTATAATTCATGCCATACAGTCTTGTATCAGCAGAAAAACTCACTTGATTAGGGTTGCAAAATTCCTAGGCTTTCCAGTATATTATTTAGAGTTAGTGAGTTGGATAAGAATATATTATTTAGTGAGTTAGTGAGTTGGATAAGAATATATTATTTAGTGAGTCAGTGAGTTAGATAACAATATATTATTTAGAGAGGTAGTGAGTTAGATAACAATATATTATATAGTGAGTTAGTGAGTTAGATAACAATATATTATTTAGTGAGTTAGATAACAATATATTATTTAGTGAGTTAGATAACAATATATTATTTAGTGAGTTAGATAACAATATATTATTTAGTGAGTTAGTGAGTTAGATAACAATATATTATTTAGTGAGTTGGATAAGAATATATTATTTAGTGAGTTAGGTAACAATATATTATTTAGTGAGTTAGTGAGTTAGGTAACAATATATTATTTAGTGAGTTAGTGAGTTAGATAACAATATATTATTTAGTGAGTTAGTGAGTTAGATAACAATATATTATTTAGTGAGTTAGATAACAATATATTATTTAGTGAGTTAGATAACAATATATTATTTAGTGAGTTAGTGATTTAGATAACAATATATTATTTAGTGAGTTAGATAACAATATATTATATAGTGAGTTAGTGAGTTAGGTAACAAAATATTATTTAGTGAGTTGGATAAGAATATATTATATAGTGAGTTAGTGAGTTAGATAACAATATATTATTTAGTGAGTTAGATAACAATATATTATTTAGTGAGTTGGATAAGAATATATTATTTAGTGAGTTAGGTAACAATATATTATTTAGTGAGTTAGTGAGTTAGATAACAATATATTATTTAGTGAGTTAGTGAGTTAGGTAACAATATATTATTTAGTGAGTTAGTGAGTTAGGTAACAATATATTATTTAGTGAGTTAGTGAGTTAGATAACAATATATTATTTAGTGAGTTAGATAACAATATATTATATAGTGAGTTAGATAACAATATATTATACAGTGAGTTAGTGAGTTAGGTAACAATATATTATTTAGTGAGTTAGTGAGTTAGATAACAATATATTATTTAGTGAGTTAGATAACAATATATTATATAGTGAGTTAGATAACAATATATTATTTAGTGAGTTAGTGAGTTAGATAACAATATATTATTTAGTGAGTTAGATAACAATATATTATATAGTGAGTTAGATAACAATATATTATTTAGTGAGTTAGTGAGTTAGGTAACAATATATTGTTTAGTGAGTTAGATAACAATATATTATATAGTGAGCTAGTGAGTTAGATAACAATATATTATTTAGTGAGTTAGTGAGTTAGATAACAGTATATTATTTAGTGAGTTAGTGAGTTAGGTAACAATATATATTATTTAGTGAGTTAGGTAACAATATATTATTTAGTGAGTTAGTGAGTTAGGTAACAATATATTATTTAGTGAGTTAGTGAGTTAGGTAACAATATATTATTTAGTGAGTTAGTGAGTTAGATAACAATATATTATTTAGTGAGTTAGTGAGTTAGATAACAATATATTATTTAGTGAGTTAGTGAGTTAGGTAACAATATATTATTTAGTGAGTTAGTGAGTTAGATAACAATATATTATTTAGTGAGTTAGATAACAATATATTATTTAGTGAGTTAGTGAGTTAGGTAACAATATATTATTTAGTGAGTTAGTGAGTTAGGTAACAATATATTATTTAGTGAGTTAGTGAGTTAGATAACAATATATTATTTAGTGAGTTAGATAACAATATATTATTTAGTGAGTTAGGTAACAATATATTATTTAGTGAGTTAGATAACAATATATTATATAGTGAGTTAGATAACAATATATTATTTAGTGAGTTAGTGAGTTAGGTAACAATATATTATTTAGTGAGTTAGTGAGTTAGATAACAATATATTATTTAGTGAGTTAGTGAGTTAGATAACAATATATTATTTAGTGAGTTAGTGAGTTAGATAACAATATATTATTTAGTGAGTTAGATAACAATATATTATTTAGTGAGTTAGTGAGTTAGATAACAATATATTATTTAGTGAGTTAGTGAGTTAGGTAACAATATATTATTTAGTGAGTTAGTGAGTTAGATAACAATATATTATTTAGTGAGTTAGTGAGTTAGATAACAATATATTATTTAGTGAGTTAGTGAGTTAGATAACAATGTATTATTTAGTGAGTTAGTGAGTTACGTAACAATATATTATTTAGTGAGTTAGTGAGTTAGGTAACAATATATTATTTAGTGAGTTAGATAACAATATATTATTTAGTGAGTTAGTGAGTTAGATAACAGTATATTATTTAGTGAGTTAGTGAGTTAGATAACAATGTATTATTTAGTGAGTTAGTGAGTTAGTGAGTTAGATAACAATATATTATTTAGTGAGTTAGTGAGTTTGTGAGTTAGATAACAATATATTATTTAGTGAGTTAGTGAGTTAGATAACAATATATTATTCAGAGTTAGTGAGTTAGATAACAATGTATTATTTAGAGAGTGAGTTGGATAAAACATATATTATTTAGTGAGTTAGTGAGTTAGATAAAAAATATATTATTTAGAGAGTTAGTTGCATAACAATATATTATTCAGAGTTAGTGAGTTAGATAACAATGTATTATTCAGAGTTAGTGAGATGGATAACAAAATATTATTTAGAGAGTTATTGAGTTGGATAACAATATATTATTCAGAGTTAGTGAGTTAGATAACAATGTATTATTTACAGTTAGTGACTTGGATAACAATATATTATTTAGTAAGTTAGATAACAATATATTATTTAATGAGTAAGTGAGTTACATAACAAAATATTATTTAGGGAGTTTGTGAGTTAGATGACAATATATTATTAATTTCGCCTAAAATGACATACCCATATCAACCTGCCTGTAGCTCAGGCCCTGAAGCAAGGATGTGCATATTCTTGGTATCATTTGAAAGAAAACACTTTGACATTTGTCTAAATGTGTAGGGGATGTATATATATATTTTTTTTTTTTAAATTAACCGTTCTTTTTTATTTTTGAAATGCAAGAGAAAGGCCATTATGTATTATTCCAGCCCAGGTTCAAGTTAGATCTTGGCCACTAGATGGGATCAGTATATGTGCAATGTTTTAGACCGATCCATTGAACCATTGCATTTCTGTTCAAAATGTTGTATCAATACTGCCTAAATGTGCCTAATTTGTTTATTAATATCTTTTCATGTTCAATATTGCGAACTCTCCTCAAACAATAGCATGGTATTATTTAACTGTAATAGCTACTGTAAATTGGACAGTGCAGTTATATTAACAAGAATGTAAGCTTTCTGACAATATCAGATATGTCTATGTCCTGGGAAGTGTTCTTATTACTTACAACTTCATGATTATCGCATTAGCCTACATTAGCTAAACCATCCCGTGGAAGGGACACCGATCCTGCTTTTGATATCATCGATCACCACATTCTTTTGGAGAGATTGGAAAACCAAGTTGGTCTACACGGACACGTTCTGGCCTGGTTTAGATCTTATCTGTCGGAAAGATGTCAGTTTGTCTCTGTGAATGGTTTGTCCTCTGACAAATCAAATGTCAATTTCGGTGTTCCTCAAGGTTCCGTTTTAGGACCACCATTGTTTTCACTATATATTTTACCTCTTGGTGATGTCATTCGGGAACATAATGTTAAATACACACAGCTGTACATTTTGATGAAACATGGTGAAGCTCCAAAATTGCCTATGTTGGAAGCCTGTGTTTCAGACATAAGGAAGTGGATGTCTGCAAATGTTCTACTTTTAAACTTGGACAAAACAGCG
Organism: Oncorhynchus keta; assembly: GCF_023373465.1. Lineage (NCBI taxonomy): Eukaryota > Metazoa > Chordata > Actinopteri > Salmoniformes > Salmonidae > Oncorhynchus > Oncorhynchus keta. Next base: position 39,381,419 of record NC_068428.1, read on the forward strand.
ATGCTTGTTCTAGGTCCCAAGAAACAAAAATATCTTCTGTTGAATCTGACAATTAATATTGATGGTTGTACAGTCGTCTCAAATTAAACTGTGAAGGACCTCGGCGTTACTCTGGACCCTGATCTCTCTTTTGACGAACATATCAAGACTGTTTCAAGGACTGCTTTTTTCCATCTAAGTAACATTGCAAAAGTAAGAACATTTCTGTCCAAAAATGATGCAGAAACTTGACTAGAACCAAAACATTTGATCATATTACTCCAGTGCTAGCCTCCCTACACTGGATTCCTGTTAAGGCAAGGGCTGATTTCAAGGTTTAACTGTTAACCTACAAAGCATTACATGGGCTTGCTCCTACCTATCTTTCTGATTTGGTCCTGCCGTACGTACAAACATGTACGCTAAGGTCACAAGACACAGGCTTCCTAAGTGTCCCTAGAATTTCTAAGCAAACAGCTGGAGGCAGGGCTTTCTCCGATCGAGCTCCCTTTTTATGGAATGGTCTGCCTACCCTTGTGAGAGATGCAGACTCAGTCTCAACCGTTAAGTCTTTACTGAAGACTCATCTCTTCAGTGGGTCATATGATTGAGTGTAGTCTGGCTCAGGAGTGTGAAGATGAACAGAAAGGCACTGGAGCAACGAACCGCCCTTGCTGTCTCTGCCTGGCCGGTTCCCCTTCTCTCCACTGGGATTCTCTGCCTCAAACCCTATTACAGGGGCTGAGTCACTGTCTTACTGGTGCTCTTCCATGCCGTTCTTAGGAAGGGTGCGTCAATTGAGTTGGTTGAGATCCCTGACTTGATCTTCCTGTCTGGGTTGACGCCCCCCCTTGGGTTGTGCCGTGGCTGAGACCTTTGTGGGCTATTCTCGGCCTTGTCTCAGGATGGTAAGTTGGTGGTTGAAGATATCCCTCTAGTGGTGTGGGGACTGTGCTTTGGCAAAGAGGGTGGGGTTATATCCTGCCTGTTAGGCCCTATCTGGGGGTATCGTTGGATGGGGCCACAGTATCTCCTGACCCCACCTGTCTCAGCCTCCAGTATTTATGCTGCAGTAGGTTTGGTGTCGGGGGGCTAGGTTCAGTCTGTTATATCTGGAGTATTTCTCCTGTCTTATCCGGTGTCCTGTGTGAATTTAAGTATGCTCTCTATAATAATCTATTTCTTTCTTTCTCTATTTTTTTCTTTCTTTCTCTTTCTCATAGGACCTTAGCCCTAGGACCATGCCTCAGGAATAGCTGGCCTGATCAATCAATCAATCAAATTTTATTTATATAGCCCTTCGTACATCAGCTGATATCTCAAAGTGCTGTACAGAAACCCAGCCTAAAACCCCAAACAGCAAGCAATGCAGGTGTAGAAGCACGGTGGCTAGGAAAAACTCCCTAGAAAGGCCAAAACCTAGGAAGAAACCTAGAGAGGAACCAGGCTATGTGGGGTGGCCAGTCCTCTTCTGGCTGTGCCGGGTGGAGATTATAACAGAACATGGCCAAGATGTTCAAATGTTCATAAAGGACCAGCATGGTCGAATAATAACAAGGCAGAACAGTTGAAACTGGAGCAGCAGCACAGTCAGGTGGACTGGGGACAGCAAGGAGTCATCATGTCAGGTTGTCCTGGGGCACGGTCCTTGGGCTCAGGTCCTCCGAGAGAGAGAGAGAAAGAAAGAGAGAATTAGAGAGAGCATATGTGGGGTGGCCAGTCCTCTTCTGGCTGTGCCGGGTGGAGATTATAACAGAACATGGGCAAGATGTTCAAATGTTCATAAATGACCAGCATGGTCAAATAATAGTAAGGCAGAACAGTTGAAACTGGAGCAGCAGCATGGCCAGGTGGACTGGGGACAGCAAGGAGTCATCATGTCAGGTAGTCATGGGGCATGGTCCTAGGGCTCAGGTATAACTTTTTAGCAATTATATAGCCGTTCAGTTGAAACTGGAGCAGCAGCATGGCCAGGTGGACTGGGGACAGCGAGGAGCCATCATGTCAGGTAGTCCTGGGGCATGGTCCTAGGGCTCAGGTCCTCCGAGAGAGAGAAAGAAAGAAGGAGATAATTAGAGAACGCACACTTAGATTCACACAGGACACCGAATAGGTCAGGAGAAGTACTCCAGATATAACAAACTGACCCTAGCCCCCGACACAAACTACTGCAGCATAAATACTGGAGGCTGAGACAGGAGGGTTCAGGAGACACTGTGGCCCCATCCGAGGACACCCCGGACAGGGCCAAACAGGAAGGATATAACCCCACCCACTTTGCCAAAGCACAGCCCCCACACCACTAGAGGGATATCTTCAACCACCAACCATACTGAGACAAGGCTGAGTATAGCCCACAAAGATCTCCGCCAAGGCACAACCCAAGGGGGGGGGGGGCAACCCAGACAGGATGACCACAACAGTGAATCAACCCACTCAGGTGACGCACCCCCTGCAGGGACGGCATGAGAGAGCCCCAGTAAGCCAGTGACTCAGCCCCTGTAATAGGGTTAGAGGCAGAGAATTCCAGTGGAAAGAGGGGAACTGGCCAGGCAGAGACAGCAAGGGCAGTTCGTTGCTCCAGAGCCTTTCCGTTCACCTTCCCACTCCTGGGCCAGACTACACTCAGACTACACTGATGAGTCATTGCTGTCCCCAGTCCACCTGGCCGTGCTGCTGCTCCAGTTTCAACTGTTCTGCCTGCGGCTATGGAACCCTGACCTGTTCACCGGACGTGCTACCTGTCCCAGACCTGCCGTTTTCAACTCTCTAGAGACAACAGGAGCGGTAGAGATACTCTCAATGATCGGCTATGAAAAGCCAACTGACATTTACTCCTGAGGTGCTGACCTGTTGCACCCTCTACAACCACTGTGATTATTATTATTTGACCCTGCTGGTCATCTATGAACATTTGAACATCTTGGCCATGTTCTGTTATAATCTCCACCCGGCACATCCAGACGAGGACTGGCCACCTGTCACGGTTGTGTATAGAGACGGACCAAGGCGCAGCTTGCTCTGAGTTAGACATCTTTATTCATTTGAAACTTCCAAAAAAAAACAAAAGGAAACCAATAACGAACCGAGATCCCACAAAACACAGTGATCCCCAATCAGAGACAACGATAAACAGCTGCCTCTAATTGGGAACTATACCAGGACAAAATAGAAATAAAAACCCCAAGATTGGAACACCCCCCCCTAGTCACACCCCGACATAACTGAAATCAGGGAGTGATACCACCCCTCATTGCCTGGTTCCTCTCGAGGTTTCTTCCTAGGTTCTGGCCTTTCTAGGGAGTTTTTTCTAGCCACCGTGCTTCTACACCTGCATTGCTTGCTGTTTGGGGTTTTAGGCTGGATTGCTGTACGACACTTTGAGATATCAGCTGATGTAAGTAGGGCTTTATAAATACATTGATTTGATTTGATCCCGAAGAAGGTAATTTACTGCTGAGCAGACATGCAAAGCAAATCTCCATGAATGCCATCTCCATGAATGCAATCTCCATGAATGCCATCTCCATGAACGCAAATCTCCATGAACGCAAATCTCCATGAATGCCATCTCCATGAATGCCATCTCCATGAACGCAAATCTCCATGAATGCCATCTCCATGAATGCAATCTCCATGAATGCAAATCTCCATGAACGCAAATCTCCATGAATGCAAATCTCCATGAATGCAAATCTCCATGAATGCCATCTCCATGAATGCAATCTCCATGAATGCAAATCTCAATGAATGCAAATCTCCATGAATGCAAATCTCCATGAATGCCATCTCCATGAATGCCATCTCCATGAATGCCATCTCCATGAATGCCATCTCCATGAATGCAAATCTCCATGAATGCAATCTCCATGAATGCAAATCTCCATGAATGCCATCTCCATGAATGCCATCTCCATGAATGCCATCTCCATGAATGCAATCTCCATGAATGCAAATCTCCATGAATGCAATCTCCATGAATGCCATCTCCATGAATGCCATCTCCATGAATGCAATCTCCATGAATGCAAATCTCCATGAATGCAATCTCCATGAATGCAATCTCCATGAATGCAATCTCCATGAATGCAAATCTCCATGAATGCCATCTCCATGAATGCCATCTCCATGAATGCCATCTCCATGAATGCAATCTCCATGAATGCAAATCTCCATGAATGCAATCTCCATGAATGCCATCTCCATGAATGCAATCTCCATGAATGCAAATCTCCATGAATGCAAATCTCCATGAATGCAATCTCCATGAATGCCATCTCCATGAATGCCATCTCCATGAATGCCATCTCCATGAATGCAATCTCCATGAATGCAATCTCCATGAATGCAATCTCCATGAATGCCATCTCCATGAATGCAATCTCCATGAATGCCATCTCCATGAATGCCATCTCCATGAATGCCATCTCCATGAATGCAATCTCCATGAATGCAATCTCCATGAATGCAAATCTCCATGAATGCCATCTCCATGAATGCAAATCTCCATGAATGCCATCTCCATGAATGCAATCTCCATGAATGCCATCTCCATGAATGCAAATCTCCATGAATGCCATCTCCATGAATGCAATCTCCATGAATGCAATCTCCATGAATGCAAATCTCCATGAATGCCATCTCCATGAATGCAAATCTCCATGAATGCCATCTCCATGAATGCCATCTCCATGAACGCCATCTCCATGAATGCAAATCTCCATGAATGCAAATCTCCATGAATGCCATCTCCATGAATGCAAATCTCCATGAATGCCATCTCCATGAATGCAATCTCCATGAATGCCATCTCCATGAATGCAAATCTCCATGAATGCCATCTCCATGAATGCAATCTCCATGAATGCAATCTCCATGAATGCAAATCTCCATGAATGCCATCTCCATGAATGCAAATCTCCATGAATGCCATCTCCATGAATGCCATCTCCATGAATGCAATCTCCATGAATGCAATCTCCATGAATGCAAATCTCCATGAATGCCATCTCCATGAATGCAAATCTCCATGAATGCCATCTCCATGAATGCCATCTCCATGAACGCCATCTCCATGAATGCAAATCTCCATGAATGCCATCTCCATGAATGCAAATCTCCATGAATGCAAATCTCCATGAATGCAATCTCCATGAATGCCATCTCCATGAATGCCATCTCCTGGAATGTCAAGGAAAAATGTATTTATTGAGTTAGATAACAAACAGTCAGAGACGTATTAGAGTCAGAGAAGTTAGCTAACATACACAAAGATCTGGGACCAGGCTATATTGTCAAGGGAATGTTGGTGAAGTTGGCCATTATAACAAACAGCGTAAACAGAAAGCATGTTAAAAGGTAATGTCCGAGAACACGAGAAACCCTGTCATAGTTGTTCTCTAATTTTAGATTTACTTACATAATTGTTTTCATTGGTAAATAATACACAGTTCATAACGTGGAATTGACATAGTGTGCACCCTAAATGACACCCTAATCCCTATTTAGTGCACTACTTTTGACCTTTTGACTTTTGCAAATACTACAATCTGCAAAAACACTTCAGTAAAAACTACTGTATATAGTACATTCCGCAAAAATACTACATTCATTACTATAGTATATACTACAGTTTTATTTTACTTCAGTATTTATACTGTAGTTAACTGTAAATACTTGCAGACTTTTAAATACTACAGTAAAGTCCGCAAAAACAATACAGCGAATATTATAGTGTTTATACCATACTATACTATAGCATTTTTTTTCTCACATGGGCACAAGCACACACACGCATATGGACACACACATACATACACACAGAGTGTAGTTCTGGCACTGTCAGACACCCCAAACCAGAAGTCATATCAGACACACACCCTGTCTCCATCGGATGGAGAATAAAATGAGAAACATCAATGGAATACCAGCCATTACAGAGCAGAGCAGGTGGATCTAACAGTGTGCCCTGAAGCGGACTCTTGTGTGTGTTTTAATGTGTATGTGCGTGTGTGTGTGTGTGCATATCTACATACACTACATGACCAAAAGTATGTGGACAACTGCTTGTCAAACATCTCATTCCAAGGTCATGGGCAATAATATGGAGTTGGTCCACCCTTTGCTGCTATAACAGCCTCCACTCTTCTGGGAAGGCTTTAATATGGAGTTGGTCCCCCCTTTGCAGCTATTACAGCCTCCGCTCTTCTGGGAAGGCTTTAATATGGAGTTGGTCCCCCCTTTGCAGCTATTACAGCCTCCGCTCTTCTGGGAAGGCTTTAATATGGAGTTGGTCCCCCCTTTGCTCCATAACAGCCTCCACTCTTCTGGGAAGGCTTTAATATGGATGGTCCCCCTTTGCTGCTATAACAGCCTCCACTCTTCTGGGAAGGCTTTAATATGGAGTTGGTCCCCCTTTGCTGCTATAACAGCCTCCACTCTTCTGGGAAGGCTTTAATATGGAGTATGGTCCCCTTCCTTTGGAGTTGGTCCCCCTGCTATAACAGCCTCCACTCTTCTGGGAAGGCTTTAATATGGAGTTGGTCCCCCTTGCTGCTATAACAGCCTCCGCTCCTTCTGGGAAGGCTTTAATATGGAGTTGGTCCCCCTTGCAGCTATAACAGCCTCCACTCTTCTGGGAAGGCTTTAATATGGAGTTGGTCCCCCTTTGCTGCTATAACAGCCTCCACTCTTCTGGGAAGGCTTTAATATGGAGTTGGTCCCCCTTTGCTGCTATAACAGCCTCCACTCTTCTGGGAAGGCTTTAATATGGAGTTGGTCCCCCTTTGCTGCTATAACAGCCTCCACTCTTCTGGGAAGGCTTTAATATGGAGTTGGTCCCCCTTTGCTGCTATAACAGCCTCCACTCTTCTGGGAAGGCTTTAATATGGAGTTGGTCCCCTTTGCTGCTATAACAGCCTCCACTCTTCTGGGAAGGCTTTAATATGGAGTTGGTCCCCTTTGCTGCTATAACAGCCTCCACTCCTGGGAAGGCTTTAATATGGAGTTGGTCAAACCCCTTTGCTGCTATAACAGCCTCCACTCTTCTGGGAAGGCTTTAATATGGAGTTGGTCCCCCTTGCTGCTATAACAGTCCACTCTTCTGGGAAGGCTTTAATATGGAGTTGGTCCCCCTTTGCTGCTATAACAGCCTACCACTCTTCTGGGAAGGCTTTAATATGGAGTTGGTCCCCCTTTGCTGCTATAACAGCCTCCACTCTTCTGGGAAGGCTTTAATATGGAGTTGGTCCCCTTTGCTGCTATAACAGCCTCCACTCTTCTGGGAAGGCTTTAATATGGAGTTGGTCCCCCTTTGCTGCTATACAGCCTCCACTCTTCTGGGAAGGCTTTAATATGGAGTTGGTCCCCCTTTGCTGCTATAACAGCCTCCACTCTTCTGGGAAGGCTTTAATATGGAGTTGGTCCCCCTTGCAGCTATAACAGCCTCCACTCTTCTGGGAAGGCTTTAATATGGAGTTGGTCATTTTTTGCTGCTATTACAGCCTCCACTCTTCTGGGAAGGCTTTAATATGGAGTTGGTCCCCCTTTGCTGCTATAACAGCCTCCACTCTTCTGGGAAGGCTTTAATATGGAGTTGGTCCCCCTTTGCAGCTATTAACAGCCTCCACTCTTCTGGGAAGGCTTTAATATGGAGTTGGTCCCCCTTGCAGCTATTACAGCCTCCACTCTTCTGGGAAGGCTTTAATATGGAGTTGGTCCCCCTTTGCTGCTATAACAGCCTCCACTCTTCTGGGAAGGCTTTAATATGGAGTTGGTCCCCTTTGTTGCTATAACAGCCTCCACTCTTCTGGGAAGGCTTTAATATGGAGTTGGTCCCCTTTGCTGCTATAACAGCCTCCACTCTTCTGGGAAGGCTTTAATATGGAGTTGGTCCCCCTTTGCTGCTATAACAGCCTCCACTCTTCTGGGAAGGCTTTAATAGAGTTGGTCCCCCTTTGCTGCTATTACAGCCTCCACTCTTCTGGGAAGGCTTTAATATGGAGTTGGTCCCCCTTTGCTGCTATAACAGCCTCCACTCTTCTGGGAAGGCTTTAATATGGAGTTGGTCCCCCTTTGCTGCTATAACAGCCTCCACTCTTCTGGGAAGGCTTTAATATGGAGTTGGTCCCCTTTGCAGCTATTACAGCCTCCACTCTTCTGGGAAGGCTTTAATATGGAGTTGGTCCCCCTTTGCTGCTATAACAGCCTCCACTCTTCTGGGAAGGCTTTAATATGGAGTTGGTCCCCCTTTGCTGCTATAACAGCCTCCACTCTTCTGGGAAGGCTTTAATATGGAGTTGGTCCCCCTTTGCTGCTATTACAGCCTCCACTCTTCTGGGAAGGCTTTAATATGGAGTTGGTCCCCCTTTGCTGCTATAACAGCCTCCACTCTTCTGGGAAGGCTTTAATATGGAGTTGGTCCCCCTTTGCTGCTATAACAGCCTCCGCTCTTCTGGGAAGGCTTTAATATGGAGTTGGTCCCCCTTTGCTGCTATAACAGCCTCCACTCTTCTGGGAAGGCTTTAATATGGAGTTGGTCCCCCTTTGCTGCTATAACAGCCTCCACTCTTCTGGGAAGGCTTTAATATGGAGTTGGTCCCCCTTTGCTGCTATAACAGCCTCCGCTCTTCTGGGAAGGCTTTAATATGGAGTTGGTCCCCCCTTTGCTGCTATAACAGCCTCCACTCTTCTGGGAAGGCTTTAATATGGAGTTGGTCCCCCCTTTGCTGCTATAACAGCCTCCGCTCTTCTGGGAAGGCTTTAATATGGAGTTGGTCCCCCCTTTGCTGCTATAACAGCCTCCACTCTTCTGGGAAGGCTTTAATATGGAGTTGGTCCCCCCTTTGCTGCTATAACAGCCTCCACTCTTCTGGGAAGGCTTTAATATGGAGTTGGTCCCCCCTTTGCTGCTATAACAGCCTCCACTCTTCTGGGAAGGCTTTCCCACCAGATGTGGGAACATTACTGCGGGATCTTGCTTCCATTCAGACACACAGGCATTAGTGACGTTGGGCTCTAATGTGGGGGGATTAGGCCTGTCTTGCAGTCGGCGTTCCAATTCATCCCAAAGGTGTTTGATGGGGTTGAGGTCAGGGGTCTGTGCAGGCCAGTCAAGTTCTTCCACACCGACTTCGACTAACCATTCCAGTATGGATCTTGTTTTGTGCATGGGGCATTGTCATGGGCCTAAACAGTTGCCACAAAGTTGGAAGAACAGAATCATCTAGAATGTCATTGCATTCTGTAGTGTTAAAATGTATCTTCACATGAACTAAGGGGCCTAGCCCAAACCATGAAAACAGCCCCAGACCATTATTCCTCGTACACCAAACTTTACAGTGGGCACTATGCATTGGGGCAGATAGCATTCTCCTGGAATCTGCCAAACCCAGAATAGTCAGACGGACCGCCAGATTCATCACTCCAGAGAACACGTTTCCACCTTTCCACTTCCACTTTACAGCACTCCATCCGACGCTTGGCATTGCGCATGGTGATCTTGGGCTTGTGTGCAGCTGCTCGGCCATGGAAACCCATTTCATGAACCTCCTGACCAAACAGTTCTTGTGCTGATGTTGCTTCCAGAGGCGGTTTGGAACTCCGTAGTGAGTGTTGCAATCATGGACAGACAATTTTTACCCACTACGCACTTCAGCATTTGGCGGTTTCGTTGTGTGAGTGTGTGCCTGTACTTGTGTGTGTGTGTGTACATTCGTCACTGTTGCTTGCTCAATCACTGGCGGTTATTGAATGCAGAGGAAGATAAAAACGTATGTAAATACTTGGTTGATTTACAGGATGTGTCTGTCACTCTGCCAAGAGGAGTCAGTCGTGCGTGTTAAGACGAGCTGATCAGGGCACAATCATTTTGGTTTTGGCATGACTGAAGAGAACGCATATTGCACAGTCTCTCAGGCCTCTCGAGGACTTGTATTTCTGTCAGATTACACCATCTTTGATTTATATAGTTATTTTACATAATTGAAAGCCTTGAATATGGAGAACACGAAACTACATCAAAATGGTTTCAAATAATTTGACAAATACAGTATCGTGTGTAGAGTACAGTCACAGATATTAACCTGTATGATGAGAACAGGTAAACCTCTGGTCTCAGCCTCCAATCACCTAGACAGAGAAAGACTGAAAGGAAAATAATCATGGTCAAGTCTGAACTCTTTTGTCACATGGCAATTCCCCCTATTCACTCCTTATTTTCTCAGAGAAGAGATTAAGTTGTCAGTGCGTGGGTCTTGCAGCCTACCGGTCTTTAGAGAGGAGGATGGCAGAGAGACTGATCTCTCCAGCACTAATAGATGGGGCTTACCACAGGGATTCAAGAACAGAGGGAGAGGAGAGAGAGAGGAGAGGGAGAAGAGTTGAGAGGGAGAAGAGAGGAGGGAGAGAGGGAGAGGAGAGAGAGAAGAGAAAAGAGGGAGAGAGGGAGAGGAGAGGGAGAAGAGAGGAGGGAGGGAGATGAGAGGAGGAAGGGAGATGAGAGGGAGAAGATAGGAAGGAGAGGGAGAAGAGAGGAGAGAGGGAGGGATATGAGAGGGAGAAGAGAGGAGGGAGAGGAGAGGGAGAAGAGAGGAGGGAGAGAGGGAGAGGGAGAAGATAGGAGAGAGGGAGGGAGGGAGAGGAGAGGGAGAAGAGAGGAGGGAGAGAGGGAGAGGGAGAAGATAGGAGAGAGGGAGGGAGGGAGAGGAGAGGGAGAAGATGAGAGGGAGAAGAGAGGAGAGAGGGAGGGAGGGAGAGGAGAGGGAGAAGAGAGGAGGGGGAGAGAGGGAGAGGGAGAAGAGAGGAGAGAGGGAGGGGGAGGAGAGGGAGAAGATAGGAAGGAGAGAGGTATAGGAAGAATAGAGGAGGGGGAGAGGGAGAATAGAGAAGGGTGAGAGGGAGAACAGAGAAGGGTGAACGCTGGGTGGATTTAGGATCACTTTACCTGGATTTGGCAGTGTGGCGCTGTTGGATTAGAACCCCAGGCCTCGTAGCACACTAATCTGCAGATGGCAAAGACGGACACGCACACGTACAGACATGTGCACATAGACACATGCATGCGGATACACACACACACACACACACACACACACACACACACACACACACACACACACACACACACACACACACACACACACACACACACACACACACACACACACACACACACACACACACACACACACACACACCTCAACCCCACCCCTAAAACATGAACACTGTCCCTTATAAACCTTAGTTCCTATTTCTGCTGTCATGGAGGCCACATTCAGACACATCACTGACAGCAGAAACGTTCCCGTACATTGGGGCCTTTTACAAGTCTGTTGCTGGTCTGATACCGCCATGTAAGGTCACTCATCCAGAACTTCTGGAACCACAAACCAACCAAACAAGAGGAGAAATACAGGTTGTTTTGGCAGGGAAACCATCACTACAGTACCCAGTACCATCCTCATCTGCCCCCTCCCCCCATACCTGATGGCTTCTCCCCATGTTTAAATTGGTAATTATTTAGTGGGGTTTAATGCCTTTATTCAGCCTGTCAGTGTGGAGTCAGGAGAGGTGGATTAGGCAGGCGGTCCCGGCCCCAGGGGGACCAGACACTGGCAGGCCTTACAGCCAGGACCCGGGCGGAGGAGGAGGACAGCTCCTCTTTGATCCAACGGGGGAGGGGGGGGGGGGTGACTTCGCAGGCCAGAGGGGTAGAGGCACAGGGTGACAGCTGCACTTTCTTTAGCCTCACAATTTGAATTTGAATTCTATCTTAGGATGCAGCGTGGCACGGACTTGGCAGGGCAGTGGGGTAATCTGCTCGGCACGAAAACGGAGAAAGCTTTCAGGGATTTCTTTTTTTTTTCTTCCTGTGTGCCCTCGCAGAGATTGGAGTAATTAAAGTGAGATGGAATGCATTAAAAACTCACTTGTACCGAGGCTGTTGTCCGCCCATGCCAAAATGTGAATGGGGTTGGGGCAGGGCTGTCCCTTAGACTGTAATCCCTCACACTACATGTGCCCTGTGACTTTGATGATCTGCAGAGACCAGAAAGCAGGAAAATGGGCACTGCAGAGGAACCTACAGTAGCTATAACTCCATCATCTCACACCTTAGAGAGCAGAGATAATATCCGTTTTTAAATGTTGATTAGACTCAGCACTGGCCAGATGACGTCGTGTTAGGGCAGTTCACTCTCCCAGTATCTCCCAGTATCTCCCAGTATGTGCCACAGATCAAGCTTGTTTATCATATACCATTTATTTTATAATTTATGCATCCAAATTCTTTAAGCGAACCTGGTAATTGACCTACAGTACCTCGGATACACATAACAATGTTGTTTTTCTTTTGGGGGGGTAAACTAACTGACCTTTGGGTGTGTTGGTTTGTTATTGGGAATCTTTTCTCTGTGCTCTTTTGCATAGTAGGTGGACAGAATAATTGCAGTGGAAGATAACCCATCTACATCCCATGGTCTTCTCTATGGCTGGGGGACATGAACCTGAGGAGCTGTTAAAGGTACACGTCTAAGACCTGGGGCATTAGGACCTGAAAGATAATTGGTGCCTTCTTACATTTCTGAAGAATGTGGACGGAGACAAAAGAACGAGGCTACACAACTATCACCCTAATCTCCCCTGGCTTTATAGGTGATCCCCAAACCCTTCAAACTGAAAGGAGAGAGAGAGAGAAACAGTGAGAAATACAAACAGACAGACAGACAGACAGACAGACAGACAGACAGACAGACAGACAGACAGACAGACAGACAGACAGACAGACAGACAGACAGAGATGACATGGTCAGGTGTACCTGATTCCCTGCTACAGACATCATGTCTGCCATCTTCAGGCACACACAGACACATCCGGAGAAGAAGGCAGACATTTTACATGCCCCCAAACAATTCTTTGTTTGTTTATTTGCATTGTTTTTTTTCTTCATATTTTGTGCATAATGTTGCAGCTACCGTCTGTTATGATCGAAAATAACTTCTAGACATCAGAACAGCTGTTACTCACCACAGACTGGCAGAATCCTTTTTTCCTTTAACGAGTCTGACGAGGCCGACGCAGACGATATACTGCTTTCTCAGGAACAGGCCCAGATCTCCGTGATTTGCGTGAAGAGGAGGCAGAGAAAAAAGGGCTGGAGGGCAGTCTGCCTTCTGAGAATTCGTAGGCGATCGAATAAACCCCCACTTTCTTCCATTCTGCTAACAAACGTGCAATCTTTGGACAATAAAATAGATGACCTACGCGGAAGATTAAACTACCAACTGGACATTCAAAACTGTAATATCTTATGCTTCACGGAGTCGGTGAATAACCACACTATCAACACACAGCTGGCTGTTTATACACTGTTTCAGCAGGATAGAACAGCAGTGTCTGGTAAGACAAGGGGAGGTAGAGTATCTCATGATGAACTCATGATGAACTGTAGACCACACTACCGACCTAGAGAGTTTTCATCTGTTTTTTTCGTAGCTGTTTACATACCACCACAGTCAGAGGCTGGCACTAAGACAGCATTGAATAAGCTGTATTCTGCCATAAGCAAACAGGAAACACTCACCCAGAGGCGGCACTCCTAGTATCCGGGGACTTTAATGCAGGGAAAATTACATCAGTTTTACCTCATTTCTACCAGCAGGTTAAATGTGCAACCAGAGGAAAAACAACTCTGGACCAGCTTTACTCCACACACAGAGACGCATACAAAGCTCTGCCTTACCCTCCATTTGGAAAATCTAACCACAATTCTACCCTCCTGAATCCTGCGTAAATGCAAAAAATAAAGCAGGAAGCACCAGTGACTAGATCAATAAAATAGTGGTCAACTGAAGCAGATGCTAAGCTACAGGACTGTTTTGCTAGCACAGACTGGAATAAGTTCTGGGATTCCTTCCGGTGGTATTGAGGAGTACACCACATCATTACCTTCATCAATAAGTGAATCGACGTCCCCACAGTGACGGGACGTGCATATCCAAACATGAAGCAATGGATCACAGGCAACATCCACACTGAGCTAAAGGCTAGAGCTGCCACTTTCATGGAGCGGGACTCTAACCCGGAAGCTTATAAGAAATCCTGCTATGCCCTCCAACGAACCATCAAACAGGTAAAGCATCAATACAGGACAAAGATCGAATCGTACTACACCAGCTCTGACGCTGTGTGATCACGCTCTCCGCAGCCGATGTGAGTAAGACCTAAAACAGGTCAACATTCACAAGACAGACAGATTACTGCACGCGCTGACCAACTGGCAAGTGTCTTCACTGACATTTTCAACCTCTCCCTGTCTGAGTCTGTAATACTGACATGTTTTAAGCAGACCACCATAGTCCCTGTGCCCAAGAACTCTAAGGTAACCTGCCTAAATGACCTCCAACCCATAGCACTCACGTCTGTAGCCATGAAGTGCTTTGAAAGGCTGGTCATGGCTCACATCAACACCATTATCCAAGAAACCCTAGACCCACTCCAGTTTACATACCGCCCCAACAGATCCAGAGATGATGCAATCTCTATTGCACTCCACATTGCCCTTTCCCACCTGGACAAAAGGAACACCTATGTGAGAATGCTATTAATTAACTACAGCTCAGCGTTCAACACCACAGCGGCCTCAAAGCTCATCAATAAGATGAGGACCCTGGGACTAAACACCTCCCTCTGCAACTGGATCCTGGACTTCTTGACTTCCTGACGGACCACCCCCAGGTGGTAAGGGTAGGTAACAACACATCCTCCACGCTGATCCTCAAAACAGGGGCCCCTCAGGGGTGCGTGCTCTGTCCCCTCCTGTACTCCCTGTTCACTCATGACTGCACGGCCAGGCACGACTCCATTCATCATTATTAAGTTTGCCGATGACACAACAGTGGTAGGCCTGATCATCGACAATGACGAGACAGCCTATAGGGAGGAGGTCAGAGACCTGGCAGTGTGGTGCCAGGACAACAACTTCTCCCTCAACGTGATCAAGACAAAGAAGATGATTGTGGACTACAGGATAAAGGAGGACTGAGCACGCCCCCATTTTCATTGACAGGGCTGCAGAGGAGCAGGTTGAGAGCTTCAAGTTCCTTGGTGTCCACATCACCAACAAACTGATATTGTTCATGCGCACCAGACAGTCGTGAAGAGAGCATGACAAAACCTATTCCCCCTCGGGAGACTGAAAAGATTTTACATGGGTCCTCAGATCCTCAAAAAGTTCTACAGCTGCACCATCGAGAGCATCCGACAGGATGCATCACTGCCTGGTTGGCAACTGCTCTTCCTCCAACCGCAAGGCACTCTGGCCGAATGACCCACATCACTGGGTCCAAGCTTCCTGCCATCCAGGACCTCTATACCAGGTGGTGTCAGAGGAAGGCCCTAAAAATTGTCAAAGACTCCAGCCATCCCAGTCATAAACCGTTCTCTCCGCTACCGCACAGCAAGTGGTACCGGAGCTTCAAGTTTAGATCCAAGAGGCTTTTAAACAGCTTCTACCCCCAAGCCATATGACTCCTGAACACCTAAACAAATGGCTACCTAGTCTATTTGCATTCCCCCACTTTTACACCACTGCGTCTCTCTGTTGTTGTCATCTATGCATAAGTCACTTTAATGACTCCAACCACATGTACATGTTACCGCAATGTGCGGTGCCCCCGCACATTGACTCTGTACCAGTACCCTCTCGCTATTGTTATTTTACTTCTGCTTTTTAATGAATTGTTACTTTTATTTCTTGTTCTTATCTGTATTTTTTAAAACTGCATTGTTGGTTTTGGGCTCGTTGTATTTGGCACGTGACTCACAGCATTTTCTTTAAATGTTATTTTATTATCCTTCAGGTCCTACTGGAGACACTATAACCAAATACAACTTTTCCCTGGATGTCACGATGACACGAAGGGTTGGGAGAAAGGCGCAGGAATGCGTAATAGGATTTTTTATTCAGCCCAAATTACGGTGTGCCGTATAAAGGCAAGGGGACGAAGACCAAACAAACACGTAACAAAAACACAGGGTAGAAACCCAAAACAAAAGAGCGAGGAGTACCTCGAATAAATAACACACAAGCACAATGATTCACACATGGGACGAGACCCGTAATCATCTGCGCGATCCACAATGGTACGAAAGCCAAAACACACCGTGCAGGTACTCACACGCACCAACAGACATTGTAACAATAATGGACCGCCCAATGGAAACCAAAAGGCACATTTATACAAGTGCTAATCAGTGGGAATAGGGGACAGGTGTGTAGTGAAAGTTCCGGAGGGATCCGTGACACTGGAGGCCAGGGTTAAAGTGTTGCCATTCAAAACAACGTTGCCTTTGTCACTTTTTCCATTACCAAAATGAAGATAACACAGCATAAGTATAACCATGCCAATTAATGTATTGACCAGACCAGGCGGTGTGAGGGTTTATTGGGTAAACCAAGAGCTGTTCTCTCTGATGATTTAAGCAGCAAAAATAATGCTTATTTACCACACATTGTTATTGGTTAACATTGTTTTAATGATTTTTTCAAAATCGTTTGGTATACATGTAACCCCTCGGCTCAGAAATATGATTTTAAATGTCAACTACTTGAGTGTACGTCTGTGTCCCAAAACTGCACTGTTCCCTGTGTGGTGCACTATTTGTAACCAGAGCTCTATGCTCTTAGAAAAAAGGGTTCCAAAAGGGTTCTTCGGCTGTCTCCATAGGAGAACCCTTTTGGGTTCCATGTAGAACCCTCTGTGAAAAGGGTTTTTCCGGGTTCTACCTGGAACCAAAAAGGATTCTTCAAAGGGTGCTCCTATGGGGACAGCCGAAGAACCCTTTTGGGTTCCAGATAGAACCTTTGTTTCCTAAGCACCTTTGTTTCCTAAGAGTGTATATGGACCCTGGTCAAATGTAGTGCGCTACATAGGTAAAAGGGTGCCATTTGGGACACAGGCTATATTTCCATTAGATGTGTGAAGACCTCCAAGGTCTGGCTTAGAAGGCACTTTAATAGATACCTGTCAAACATAATTAACTATGTTTTTCCTATCATGTGCTTTCTTTCCCATTGCCTCCAGCCAAAGGCTCTTCTGTGTGTGTGTGTGTGTGTGTGTGTGTGTGTGTGTGTGTGTGTGTGTGTGTGTGTGTGTGTGTGTGTGTGTGTGTGTGTGTGTGTGTGTGTGTGTGTGTGTGTGTGCGTGTGCGTGGGTTTATGTGTGCGTCAGTCTCAGTGCGTTTTGCCACCCAGCAAACGGAGACAGTGTTAATTGCAGCGCGACAACCACAAGAAAAGACCAGAATCCCCATGAAGACCAAGGCAAGCTGGTAGGCGTCCCAGGCACTGTGGAAAGCTAGCCATCCCATAATTACAGGTAACATACCTTTAGCGTGGATCTCTGCTTGGCTGCGATAGGTTTATACAACGACAATCATACAAATATGCAGGCATTTATAACTACATAGCAATATCACACTTCGTCCCGACAGGAGAGGTGCCGAGAAACATGAGAACTGTGAAACACATAGACAGTAGTCAGCATTAAGGAGGAGAAACACAGGGACAGTAGTCAGCTTTAAGGAGGAGAAACATGAACAGTAGTCAGCATTAAGGAGGAGAAACACGTGGACAGTAGTCAGCATTAAGGAGGAGAAACACGTGGACAGTAGTCAGCATTAAGGAGGAGAAACATGAACAGTAGTCAGCATTAAGGAGGAGAAACACATGGACAGTAGTCAGCATTAAGGAGGAGAAACATGAACAGTAGTCAGCATTAAGGAGGAGAAACACGTGGACAGTAGTCAGCTTTAAGGAGGAGAAACACATGGACAGTAGTCAGCTTTAAGGAGGAGAAACACATGGACAGTAGTCAGCTTTAAGGAGGAGAAACACATAGACAGTAGTCAGCTTTAAGGAGGAGAAACACGTGGACAGGAGGAGAAACACATGGACAGGAGGAGAAACACATGAACAGTAGTCAGCTTTAAGGAGGAGAAACACATGGACAGTAGTCAGCTTTAAGGAGGAGAAACACGTGGACAGTAGTCAGCTTTAAGGAGGAGAAACACATGGACAGTAGTCAGCTTTAAGGAGGAGAAACACGTGGACAGTAGTCAGCTTTAAGGAGGAGAAACACATGGACAGTAGTCAGCTTTAAGGAGGAGAAACACATGGACAGTAGTCAGCTTTAAGGAGGAGAAACACGTGGACAGTAGTCAGCTTTAAGGAGGAGAAACACATGGACAGTAGTCAGCTTTAAGGAGGAGAAACACATGGACAGTAGTCAGCATTAAGGAGGAGAAACACATGGACAGTAGTCAGCTTTAAGGAGGAGAAACACATGGACAGTAGTCAGCTTTAAGGAGGAGAAACACATGGACAGTAGTCAGCTTTAAGGAGGAGAAACACATGGACAGTAGTCAGCTTTAAGGAGGAGAAACACATAGACAGTAGTCAGCTTTAAGGAGGAGAAACACATGGACAGTAGTCAGCTTTAAGGAGGAGAAACACATGGACAGTAGTCAGCTTTAAGGAGGAGAAACACATGGACAGTGGTCAGCTTTAAGGAGGAGAAACACATAGACAGTAGTCAGCTTTAAGGAGGAGAAACACATGGACAGTAGTCAGCTTTAAGGAGGAGAAACACATGGACAGTAGTCAGATTTAAGGAGGAGAAACACATGGACAGTAGTCAGCTTTAAGGAGGAGAAACACATGGACAGTAGTCAGCTTTAAGGAGGAGAAACACATGGACAGTAGTCAGATTTAAGGAGGAGAAACAAGTGGACAGTAGTCAGCTTTAAGGAGGAGAAACAAGTGGACAGTAGTCAGCTTTAAGGAGGAGAAACACATGGACAGTAGTCAGCTTTAAGGAGGAGAAACACGTGGACAGTAGTCAGCTTTAAGGAGGAGAAACACGTGGACAGTAGTCAGCTTTAAGGAGGAGAAACACATGGACAGTAGTCAGCTTTAAGGAGGAGAAACACATGGACAGTAGTCAGATTTAAGGAGGAGAAACAAGTGGACAGTAGTCAGCTTTAAGGAGGAGAAACAAGTGGACAGTAGTCAGCTTTAAGGAGGAGAAACACATGGACAGTAGTCAGCTTTAAGGAGGAGAAACACGTGGACAGTAGTCAGCTTTAAGGAGGAGAAACACATGGACAGTAGTCAGCTTTAAGGAGGAGAAACACGTGGACAGTAGTCAGCTTTAAGGAGGAGAAACACGTGGACAGTAGTCAGCTTTAAGGAGGAGAAACACGTGGACAGTAGTCAGCTTTAAGGTGGAGAAACACATGGACAGTAGTCAGCGTTAAGGAGGAGAAACACATGGACAGTAGTCAGCGTTAAGGAGGAGAAACACATGGACAGTAGTCAGCTTTAAGGAGGAGAAACACATGGACAGTAGTCAGCGTTAAGGAGGAGAAACACATGGACAGTAGTCAGCTTTAAGGAGGAGAAACACATGGACAGTAGTCAGCTTTAAGGAGGAGAAACACATGGACAGTAGTCAGCGTTAAGGAGGAGAAACACATGGACAGTAGTCAGCTTTAAGGAGGAGAAACACATGGACAGTAGTCAGCATTAAGGAGGAGAAACACATGGACAGTAGTCAGCTTTAAGGAGGAGAAACACATGGACAGTAGTCAGCATTAAGGAGGAGAAACACATGGACAGTAGTCAGCATTAAGGAGGAGAAACACATGGACAGTAGTCAGCATTAAGGAGGAGAAACACATAGACAGTAGTCAGCATTAAGGAGGAGAAACACGTGGACAGTAGTCAGCGTTAAGGAGGAGAAACACATAGACAGTAGTCAGCTTTAAGGAGGAGAAACACATGGACAGTAGTCAGCTTTAAGGAGGAGAAACACATGGACAGTAGTCAGCTTTAAGGAGGAGAAACACAGGGACAGTAGTCAGCTTTAAGGAGGAGAAACACATAGACAGTAGTCAGCTTTAAGGAGGAGAAACACGTGGACAGTAGTCAGCATTAAGGAGGAGAAACACAGGGACAGTAGTCAGCATTAAGGAGGAGAAACACATAGACAGTAGTCAGCTTTAAGGAGGAGAAACACGTGGACAGTAGTCAGCATTAAGGAGGAGAAACATGAACAGTAGTCAGCTTTAAGGAGGAGAAACACAGGGACAGTAGTCAGCATTAAGGAGGAGAAACACATAGACAGTAGTCAGCTTTAAGGAGGAGAAACACGTGGACAGTAGTCAGCATTAAGGAGGAGAAACATGAACAGTAGTCAGCTTTAAGGAGGAGAAACACAGGGACAGTAGTCAGCTTTAAGGAGGAGAAACACATGGACAGTAGTCAGCATTAAGGAGGAGAAACATGAACGGTAGTCAGCTTTAAGGAGGAGAAACACATGAACAGTAGTCAGCTTTAAGGAGGAGAAACACAGGGACAGTAGTCAGCTTTAAGGAGGAGAAACACATGGACAGTAGTCAGCTTTAAGGAGGAGAAACACATGAACAGTAGTCAGCTTTAAGGAGGAGAAACACGTGGACAGTAGTCAGCTTTAAGGAGGAGAAACACATGGACAGTAGTCAGCTTTAAGGAGGAGAAACACATGGACAGTAGTCAGCTTTAAGGAGGAGAAACACATGGACAGTAGTCAGCTTTAAGGAGGAGAAACACATGGACAGTAGTCAGCTTTAAGGAGGAGAAACACATGGACAGTAGTCAGCTTTAAGGAGGAGAAACACGTGGACAGTAGTCAGCTTTAAGGTGGAGAAACACATGGACAGTAGTCAGCTTTAAGGAGGAGAAACACATGGACAGTAGTCAGCTTTAAGGAGGAGAAACACATGGACAGTAGTCAGCTTTAAGGAGGAGAAACACATAGACAGTAGTCAGCTTTAAGGAGGAGAAACACATAGACAGTAGTCAGCTTTAAGGAGGAGAAACACATGGACAGTAGTCAGCTTTAAGGAGGAGAAACACATGAACAGTAGTCAGCTTTAAGGAGGAGAATATTTTGTTTAACATTGGAACGCTTTGAGAACATGAAAGGGACATTGGAAAGACCTTCAATTAAAAGGTCTCAAACAAGCTTATACAGCTTACACAGTTATACAGCTATACTGTAGTCAGGAGCCTTTGTGGGAAGTTTCAGGGATTATTGTTTCAAATTAAGGGCCTAGACACACATCACATTCATTATTCATCAAACATGACTCATTGGCTTCTCTATTCAGTCTCAGAGGAGTCTGATTCAGACTAGGAGCGCTGTTCTGGGATCAGTTTTATTTTGTTGATCACAATGGATAAGATTACATGTACTGGGGGGCACTGATCCTGGATCCGCATTCCTACTAAGAGATGCTTTATGAATAGCGATGGTTTTTGTCGTTTTGATTTCTCTTCTTGTTCCCTGACTGGGCCAATGTTCCATGTTCTCTTCTTGTTCCCTGACTGGGCCAGTGTTCCGTGTTCTCTTGTTCCCTGACTGGGCCAATGTTCCGTGTTCTCTTGTTGTTCCCTGACTGGGCCAATGTTCCGTGTTCTCTTGTTGTTCCCTGACTGGGCCAATGTTCCGTGTTCTCTTGTTGTTCCCTGACTGGGCCAGTGTTCCGTGTTCTCTTGTTGTTCCCTGACTGGGCCAATGTTCCGTGTTCTCTTGTTGTTCCCTGACTGGGCCAGTGTTCCGTGTTCTCTTGTTGTTCCCTGACTGGGCCAATGTTCCATGTTCCCTTCTTGTTCCCTGACTGGGCCAATGTTCCGTGTTCTCTTCTTGTTCCCTGACGGGGCCAGTGTTCCGTGTTCTCTTGTTGTTCCCTGACTGGGCCAATGTTCCGTGTTCCCTTCTTGTTCCCTGACTGGGCCAATGTTCCGTGTTCTCTTCTTGTTCCCTGACTGGGGAACACCTAGGTGGCTAGGTGGGTAACATTAGCTAGGCTATGGGTTAGGGTATGGGGTTAAGGTTAGGGATAAGGTTAGGAGTTAGGGGAAGGGTTAGCTTAAAGGGTTAATTAAGGTTAGGGTTAGGGGAAGGGTTAGCGTAAAGGGTTAAGGTTAGGGGAAGGGTTACCTTAAAGGGTTAAGGTTAGGGTTAGGGGAAGGGTTAGCGTAAAGGGTTAAGGTTAGGGTTAGGGGAAGGGTTAGCGTAAAGGGTTAAGGTTAGGGGAAGGGGAAGGGTTAGCGTAAAGGGTTAAGGTTAGGGTTAGGGGAAGGGTTAGCGTAAAGGGTTAAGGTTAGGGTTAGGGGAAGGGTTAGCTCAAAGGGTTAAGGTTAGGGTTAGGGGAAGGGTTTGCTTAAAGGGGTAAGGTTGGGGTTAGGGGAAGGGTTAGCTTAAAGGGTTAAGGTTAGAGTTAGGGGAAGGGTTAGCTTAAAGGGTTAAGGTTGGGGTTAGGGGAAGGGTTAGCTTAAAGGGTTAAGGTTAGGGTTAGGGGAAGGGTTAGCTTAAAGGGTTAAGGTTGGGGTTAGGGGAAGGGTTAGCGTAAAGGGTTAAGGTTAGGGTTAGGGGAAGGGTTAGCTTAAAGGGTTAAGGTTAGGGTTAGGGGAAGGGGAAGGGTTGGCTTAAAGGGTTAAGGTTGGGGGAAGGGGAAGGGGAAGGGTTGGCTTAAAGGGTTAAGGTTGGGGGGGGAAGGGGAAGGGTTGGCTTAAAGGGTTAAGGTTGGGGGAAGGGGAAGGGGAAGGGTTAGCTTAAAGGGTTAAGGTTGGGGTTAGGGTTAGGGGAAGGGTTAGCTTAAAGGGTTAAGGTTGGGGTCCTTCTGTAGCTCAGTTGGTAGAGCATGGCGCTTGTAACGCCAGGGTAGTGGGTTCGATTCCCGGGACCACCCATACGTAGAATGTATGCACACATGACTGTAAGTCGCTTTGGATAAAAGCGTCTGCTAAATGGCATATATATTATTAAGGGAAGGGTTAGCTTAAAGGGTTAAGGTTAGGGTTAGGGGAAGGGTTCGCTTAAAGGGTTAAGGTTAGGGTTAGGGGAAGGGTTGGCTTAAAGGGTTAAGTTTGGGGGAAGGGGGAAGGGGAAGGGTTGGCTTAAAGGGTTAAGGTTGGGGGAAGGGTTGGCTTAAAGGGTTAAGGTTGGGGGAAGGGGAAGGGTTGGCTTAAAGGGTTAAGTTTGGGGGAAGGGGAAGGGGAAGGGTTGGCTTAAAGGGTTAAGGTTGGGGGAAGGGGAAGGGGAAGGGTTGGCTTAAAGGGTTAAGGTTGGGGGAAGGGGAAGGGTTGGCTTAAAGGGTTAAGGTTGGGGGAAGGGGAAGGGTTGGCTTAAAGGGTTAAGGTTGGGGAAAGGAAGGGGAAGGGTTGGCTTAAAGGGTTGAGGTTGAGGTTGGGGAAGGGGAAGGGGAAGGGTTGGCTTAAAGGGTTAAGGTTGGGGGAAGGGGAAGGGGAAGGGTTGGCTTAAAGGGTTAAGGTTGGGGGAAGGGGAAGGGGAAGGGTTGGCTTAAAGGGTTAAGGTTGGGGAAGGGGAAGGGGAAGGTTGGCTTAAAGGGTTAAGTTTGGGGAAGGAAGGGAAGGGTTGGCTTAAAGGGTTAAGGTTGGGGAAGGGGAAGGGTTAGCTTAAAGGGTTAAGGTTTGGGGGAAGGGGAAGGGGAAGGGTTAGCTTAAAGGGTTAAGGTTGGGGGAAGGGGAAGGGGAAGGGTTGGCTTAAAGGGTTAAGGTTAGGGGAAGGGGAAGGGGAAGGGTTGGCTTAAAGGGTTAAGGTTAGGGGAAGGGGAAGGGTTGGCTTAAAGGGTTAAGGTTGGGGGAAGGGGAAGGGGAAGGGTTGGCTTAAAGGGTTAAGGTTAGGGTTAGGGGAAGGGTTAGCTTAAAGGTTTAAGGTTAGGGGAAGGGGAAGGGTTGGCTTAAAGGGTTAAGGTTGGGGAAGGGGAAGGGTTAGCTTAAAGGGTTAAGGTTAGGGTTAGGGGAAGGGTTAGCTTAAAGGTTTAAGGTTAGGGGAAGGGGAAGGGTTGGCTTAAAGGGTTAAGGTTGGGGGAAGGGGAAGGGTTAGCTTAAAGGGTTAAGTAACTTTCTGACGTCTGTAACCATACCAAACGTAACATACCATACTAATTAGAGTGTCACATATGTATATTTAATATGTTACGTCTTTGAGGCCAGACTGTGGGAATAGAGCTTTGGAATGCAGAAACATGTGACAGAGACACGTTCTCCTTCTTCTTATTCTTCGTCTTGTGTCCTCAGAGTTGTGTCATAGTAGTTTCCCAACGTTATATAACTGTAGGTGTAAATGTGTTGTGACACAGAGATTTAGCCAGCTTTCAATAGAGGAGACACTCAAAGCCAATGACAAAGTGAGAGTGAGTTAGCCTGGTCCCAGGTCTGTTTGTGTTCTCTTGTCAATCCCGTAGGTGGTGTTAAGATAGCATAAACAGGTCTGGGACCAGGCTAGGAAGGGGTGGGTCCTGAGGGACACTACTGAATGCTTACTCAATACAAAGCGTCATGTAATTTCGAGGAAGTAGGCTTGTCATTTAAAAAAATAAAAAAAGTTTTTTAATGTTTTCAATGGGCAAAAAAACATAAATTCATCCATAAACACAAATACAATTTTGTAAATACCTTTAATGGTTTAGTTTTCACGAATTTGACGATATAATTTCCAAGCTCATTCAAAAGATTAGGGGGCAGGACCAGGAAGTATGACATAGGACAATGTCACTTGCACATTGCATTAAAATGTACAAGTGATGCATATCGAGTTCGGCTTTAAAGGGGAATGGATACACTTTGGGATGTAAATCTGCCGTTTTAAATCACAGTGTTTCCATCCCCTTTAAGGGACTCCTTCATCATTTACTTAATGTTGTTTTAAAACCTGCAATGCGGTTAATTAAAATCAGACTTCATCTCATATCGTTTTTCAAGCACCTCATTTGGTATTCGGCATTAGAGCGTAAATCACAAGCATTTAGTTAGGAAGCAGATCGGCCTCCATTCCTAACCCTGTATAAATCTCACTTCTGTGAGTACTTTGCCAGAGCTCTACGTATGTTTCCTGTCTTGTTTACGAGTGTGTAAAGGCTGCATCTCGATGACACACCGCACCTCCAGGGTCCATTGAAAAATAAATACATTTTACAATCTAATTTTCCATAAAATATGTTCACTTACCACTTAGTAGGAGCAGGGACTTTCTCTCTCTCTCTGACTGTCAAGACAATTGGCTGCTAAAGTGGTGATCCAGGGCCCAAGCGAAGGGCAGTGTTAATCAGGGTATTGAATTTCTGACGAGGTTGTCAGGCGGGCAGCTGGACAGGCCACTCAGGAGTGTGTGGGGGGGCTGGATCGATAAGAGGAGGGACTGAACACCGCTGTTGGCCTGGCACCATCACCATCACTTTAGTCAGAGTTACTTAGGGCTGATAAATGCTGTGTTGGAGTGGAAGAGGAGAGGAGAGATGGAGAAGATGGAAGGAGAAGAGGAGGAGGAGGAGGACGAGGAGGATGAGGAGGAGAGAAGAGAAGAGAGAGCACAGAGCACAGAGCACAGAGCACAGAGCACAGAGCACAGAGAACAGAACACAGGTCACAGAGCACGTAGCACAGAACACAGAACACAGAGCACAGAGCACAGAGCACAGAACACAGAACACAGAGCACAGAGCACAGAGCACAGAGCACAGAGCACAGAGCACAGAGCACAGAACACATAACACAGAACACAGAACACAGAGCACAGAACACAGAACACAGAGCACAGAGCACAGAACACAGAACACAGAGCACAGAGCACAGAACACAGAACACAGAGCACAGAGCACAGAGCACAGAGCACAGAGCACAGAACACAGAGCACAGAGCACAGAACACAGAACACAGAACACAGAGCACAGAGCACAGAGCACAGAGCACAGAGCACAGAGCACAGAGCACAGAACACAGAGCACAGAGCACAGAACACAGAACACAGAGCACAGAGCACAGAGCACAGAGCACAGAGCACAGAGCACAGAGCACAGAGCACAGAGCACAGAACACAGAACACAGAACACAGAACACAGAGCACAGAGCACAGAGCACAGAGCACAGAGCACAGAGCACAGAACACAGAACACAGAGCACAGAGCACAGAACACAGAACACAGAGCACAGAGCACAGAGCACAGAGCACAGAGCACAGAACACAGAGCACAGAGCACAGAACACAGAACACAGAACACAGAGCACAGAGCACAGAGCACAGAACACAGAGCACAGAGCACAGAGCACAGAGCACAGAGCACAGAGCACGGGGGGGGGATTTCTCCAGAAGGGTCATGAAAAATATGGACTATAGTGAATTGTATTGATTTAGCCCAAACAAACACATAAATGTAGTCCAAACATGCAACCAACCAAGACATACTCTAACAAGACATACCAACAAACTTTGCAGAAATATTTTCCTTCTATAGTTCCTGGGTAAAACAGCAGAACTTCCCCCTCTGTTCTCTCTCACTCTCTCTCTGGTGACTCCAGATTTACTTCTCTCTTTCTAGAGTAATTCCTGGTAAGTAGAGCAGCCGTTGGATGTGTGGAGAGACACCGATAGAAACTGGGGGGGGAGAATGAAAGAATAGAAAAAGAAGGAACCAGTAGAGCAGCACACACAGTAAAGACCTAATGATCTAAATGTTCATAAGAAACCCATTCACAACCAGACAGCGATTAGCAAGGGAGACAAAAGTGCTGATTTGAATTGTTCTCAATTACACCCTGCAAGCAGATGTTTAGTATTTATTTATACACGGTATTCTTTCCATGGCAAGTTTTTTTCAGTACGCAATATTAAACCCACTTTAATTAATTTTCAGCAAATAGTATTCTCAACATTACGTGTTTTCAGCAGACAGACCCCCCCACACACCCACACACACACACACACACACACACACACACACACACACACACACACACACACACACACACACACACACACACACACACACACACACACACACACACACACACACACACACACACACACACACATATATATTTTCTTTATTTTCAGACAACCACAGTGTTTTTTCTCTTTTTCACGAGACAGTATCCCACCCATTCCACCTATTCTCTTCCTGTAGACTTTATTCATGCCAGGTCATTTTTCCTCTCATTCAGTGCACAGGTGATTAACTGAAAATCTGTGAATGACCTTTAGAACACACTACACAGGGGTCAAGGGTCACATTCCGTTAAAGTGTTGAATGATGAGCATGTGGGCGGGACTTGTTGTTTATCTCTGTGATTGACAGATCCGATGAGCAACCGAATAAGGATCGAACATGTCTTCCCAGGTCCATACATCACAGGGTTGGTTAGAGGTCAGAGGGCAGGGGAGTCTGAGGAAGGTCAATCTCATCCCCCAGGGAGCCTTGATCCTGAGGGCACTGCTACTATTTACATAACCTTTGACCCCTGCTACCTGGAAAGATCCATCCATCTTTTATGTGTGTTTGAGAATGATTGTGTCTGTGTGCAAGACATCATAGGATGTACAGGGTCCAGCCCAGTGTTGTGTCTGGTACAGGGTCCAGCCCAGTGTTGTGTCTGGTACAGGGTCCAGCCCAGTGTTGTGTCTGGTATAGGGTCCAGCCCAGTGTTGTGTCTGGTATAGGGTCCAGCCCAGTGTTGTGTCTGGTATAGGGTCCAGCCCAGTGTTGTGTCTGGTATAGGGTCCAGTCCAGTGTTGTGTCTGGTATAGGGTCCAGCCCAGTGTTGTGTCTGGTATAGGGTCCAGCCCAGTGTTGTGTCTGGTACAGGGTCCAGCCCAGTGTTGTGTCTGGTATAGGGTCCAGTCCAGTGTTGTGTCTGGTACAGGGTCCAGCCCAGTGTTGTGTCTGGTATAGGGTCCAGCCCAGTGTTGTGTCTGGTATAGGGTCCAGTCCAGTGTTGTGTCTGGTATAGGGTCCAGCCCAGTGTTGTGTCTGGTATAGGGGTCCAGTATAGGGTCCCAGTGTTGTGTCTGGTACAGGGTCCAGCCCAGTGTTGTGTCTGGTATAGGGTCCAGTCCAGTGTTGTGTCTGGTACAGGGTCCAGCCCAGTGTTGTGTCTGGTATAGGGTCCAGCCCAGTGTTGTGTCTGGTACAGGGTCCAGTCCAGTGTTGTGTCTGGTATAGGGTCCAGTCCAGTGTTGTGTCTGGTCCAGTCCAGGGTCCAGCCCAGTGTTGTGTCTGGTACAGGGTCCAGCCCAGTGTTGTGTCTGGTATAGGGTCCAGCCCAGTGTTGTGTCTGGTACAGGGTCCAGTCCAGTGTTGTGTCTGGTATAGGGTCCAGTCCAGTGTTGTGTCTGGTACAGGGTCCAGTCCAGTGTTGTGTCTGGTATAGGGTCCAGCCCAGTGTTGTGTCTGGTATAGGGTCCAGCCCAGTGTTGTGTCTGGTATAGGGTCCAGTCCAGTGTTGTGTCTGGTATAGGGTCCAGTCCAGTGTTGTGTCTGGTACAGGGTCCAGTCCAGTGTTGTGTCTGGTATAGGGTCCAGTCCAGTGTTGTGTCTGGTACAGGGTCCAGTCCAGTGTTGTGTCTGGTACAGGGTCCAGTCCAGTGTTGTGTCTGGTATAGGGTCCAGTCCAGTGTTGTGTCTGGTATAGGGTCCAGTCCAGTGTTGTGTCTGGTATAGGGTCCAGCCCAGTGTTGTGTCTGGTACAGGGTCCAGCCCAGTGTTGTGTCTGGTATAGGGTCCAGCCCAGTGTTGTGTCTGGTACAGGGTCCAGTCCAGTGTTGTGTCTGGTATAGGGTCCAGTCCAGTGTTGTGTCTGGTACAGGGTCCAGTCCAGTGTTGTGTCTGG
Source organism: Oncorhynchus keta (assembly GCF_023373465.1). Classification (NCBI taxonomy): domain Eukaryota; kingdom Metazoa; phylum Chordata; class Actinopteri; order Salmoniformes; family Salmonidae; genus Oncorhynchus; species Oncorhynchus keta. Next base: position 39,410,125 of record NC_068428.1, read on the forward strand.
TACAGGGTCCAGTCCAGTGTTGTGTCTGGTACAGGGTCCAGTCCAGTGTTGTGTCTGGTATAGGGTCCAGTCCAGTGTTGTGTCTGGTACAGGGTCCAGTCCAGTGTTGTGTCTGGTATAGGGTCCAGCCCAGTGTTGTGTCTGGTATAGGGTCCAGCCCAGTGTTGTGTCTGGTACAGGGTCCATCCAGCCCAGTGTTGTGTCTGGTACAGGGTCCAGTCCAGTGTTGTGTCTGGTACAGGGTCCAGCCCAGTGTTGTGTCTGGTAACTAGCTAGTAGTAAGCTGCTCATCTGATCAGACATTTTGACTTGTAGCCAGTGAGCCAGCCGGTGCTCCGTAGCTGCAGTAGTGTTAGGCGGAATATAGATGTATTTTTATGAGTTCCACAGAAGACCCCTGGTAACAGCATGTCCCTTTACAATGACGCGTTACGGCGCAAGACATTAAAACTTGATGTGGATTTAACAAACACATTACTGATAGTGAGAGTGAAACAGGTCATGACCTTTAAACGCCTTGTGTGCCTGCCTGAAGTTGATGAGGTGGTGACAAGTCACCAATAACAACCACTCTTGACCCCTTATGACCCCTAGCTCAGTTAGCCGTGGTCCGCTTTGACCCTCCTATTGGCTTCCAGTGTTCTTCAGTCATAAAGTCCTTGAGAATGGAAGTGCACAGAAACCCTGAATTTGATGCAGTCCTCCAGGAGCAACAATGAAGAATCTACAGTGTGACAGGTATATATTGTATTTAGGTACATAGTGACAAGTCTGGCTAAAACGTCCAGATCACACACCTTCTCTTCATCAGAAGATGAATGAAAGTGCTACAGAACACAGATACAGCGCTGTCATATATTGAATCCTTCCTGGATCTCCTCATTGTGAGTGATCTTCACTCCAAGCCCGTTTAAAAAGTCATCTGATCCTACCCAAATACTGTCACTGTGTCACCTCCCTCAGCTCAAACGAACAAACGCTGGGCCTGTAATGGACGTTGTGGGAGATAAGTCCGCCCTTATTGTTGGGCTATAATGTGTCAGCCAGCCTTTGCAGTAGAATGCAGGTCATTCTATAGAATGGTATGAAATGGTAACATTGTGTGTAAGATGAAACAGGTGATCTCTGTTTTGAGGACATGTGGATATGTTTACTACTGAGCCTCGATGTGACCAGTGTAAAATGTTAGTACGGGTATTAGCACTATAGAGCTGAGTCGGAGTCCGAGCCCGAGTCCAAGTCTGGGTCTGATAGTGTAGACGAGACAGGGGCTGTTTGTCACATGAGTTGGTTGTCACAGTGCTCATAACCCCCCCCCCAAAAAAAAAAAAATGTATGGTTCCTTGAAATGAGTTGGACATAGAAATGCAGGTTTATTTAATTACAGATCAACGTTTAAGATGAGGACAATGGTAGAGCATTCTATAACAACCTGGCCGACATGGGGGTTTTCTATACAGTAAAGTTGCCATCCACGATGATGTTTTGGTGTTGTAATGTTTTCTTGTTTAACAGAAACATAATAGGCCAGTCTGTGAGACCAAACGATGCAGACACTAACGGTGGTGGTGAATTTGAGTTGAAAACAAAGTGGGTCATTTAGATGCTGTGCCGTCTGTTCACATGAATCTGTCATAACACGAAACGTCTTCACATATTTGACATATTCAGGAAATTACTGTCAAGGTAACGATCAATGTTAATTTACCGCTTTCAAACGACGCCCATCAGGGTCCATGAATAAATCATTATTCTCATGACCCCCAGCTATTCATTCCATTTCCATCTCTCTATCTCTGTATCTGTATCTCTCTCTGTATCTGTATCTGTATCTGTATCTGTATCTCTCTCTGTATCTGTATCTCTCTCTGTATCTGTATCTGTATCTCTCTGTATCTGTATCTCTCTCTGTATCTGTATCTCTCTCTGTATCTGTAATCTGTATCTCTGTGTCTGTATCTCTGTATCTGTATCTGTATCTGTATCTCTCTCTGTATCTGTATCTCTGTATCTGTATCTCTGTGTCTGTATCTCTGTATCTGTATCTGTGTCTGTATCTCTGTATCTGTATCTGTATCTCTCTCTCTGTATCTGTATCTCTCTCTGTATCTGTATCTCTGTATCTGTATCTCTGTGTCGGTATCTCTGTATCTGTATCTGTATCTGTATCTGTATCTGTATCTGTATCTGTATCTCTGTATCTCTGTATCTCTGTATCTCTGTATCTCTGAATCTGTATCTCTGTATCTGTACCTGTATCTGTATCTGTATCTGTATCTCTGTATCTGTATCTGTATCTGTATCTGTATCTCTGTATCTGTATCTGTATCTCTGTATATGTAACTCTGTATCTCCTATCTGTATCTCTGTATCTTAATCTGTATCTCTGTATCTCTGTATCTGTATCTGTATCTGTATCTGTATCTCTGTATCTTAATCTGTATCTGTATCTCTGTATCTGTATCTGTATCTGTACTGTATCTCTGTATCTGTATCTGTATCTCTGTATCTCTGTATCTCTGTATCTCTATCTCTATCTGTATCTCTGTATCTGTATCTGTATCTCTGTATCTGTATCTGTATCTCTGTATCTCTGTATCTGTATCTCTGTATCTGTATCTCTGTATCTGTATCTGTATCTGTATCTCTGTATCTGTATCTGTATCTGTATCTGTATCTCTGTATCTCTGTATCTCTGTATCTGTATCTGTATCTGTATCTCTGTATCTTAATCTGTATCTCTGTATCTCTGTATCTGTATCTGTATCTGTATCTGTACCTCTGTATCTTAATCTGTATCTCTGTATCTATATCTGTATCTGTATCTGTATCTGTATCTGTATCTCTGTATCTGTACCTGTATCTCTGTATCTTAATCTGTATCTCTCTATCTCTGTATCTGTATCTGTATCTCTGTATATGTAACTCTGTATCTGTATCTGTATCTCTATCTGTATCTTAATCTGTATCTTAATCTGTATCTCTGTATCTGTATCTGTATCTCTGTATCTGTATCTGTATCTGTATCTCTGTATCTCTGTATCTGTATCTGTATCTGTATCTGTATCTCTGTATCTGTATCTGTATTTCTGTATCTCTGTATCTGTATCTGTATTCTGTATCTGTATCTGTATCTGTATTTCTGTATCTGTATCTCTGTATCTGTATCTTTATCTCTATCTGTATCTGTATCTGTATCTGTGTCTATGTATCTGTATCTGTATCTGTATCTGTATTTCTGTATCTGTATCTGTATCTCTGTATCTGTATCTGTATCTCTGTATCTCTGTATCTGTATTTCTGTATCTGTATCTGTATCTCTGTATCTCTGTATCTGTATCTGTATTTCTGTATCTGTATCTGTATCTGTATCTGTATCTGTATCTGTATTTCTGTATCTGTATCTCTGTATCTGTATCTGTATCTCTATCTGTATCTCTGTATCTGTATATGTATCTGTATTTTCTGTATCTGTATTTCTGTATCTGTATTTCTGTATCTGTATCTCTGTATCTGTATCTGTATCTCTATCTGTATCTCTGTATCTGTATCTGTATTTCTGTATCTGTATCTGTATCTGTATCTGTATCTGTATCTGTGTATCTGTATCTGTATCTGTATCTGTATCTGTATCTGTGTCTCTGTATCTGTATCTGTATTTCTGTATCTGTATCTGTATCTCTGTATCTGTATCTGTATCTGTATTTCTGTATCTCTGTATTTGTATCTCTGTATCTGTATTTCTGTATCTGTATCTGTATCTGTATTTCTGTATCTGTATCTCTGTATCTGTATCTCTATCTGTATCTGTATCTGTATCTGTGTCTCTGTATCTGTATCTGTATCTCTATCTGTATCTGTATCTGTATCTGTATCTCTGTATCTCTGTATCTGTATTTCTGTATCTGTATCTGTATCTGTATCTGTATCTGTATCTGTATTTCTGTATCTGTATCTGTATCTGTATTTCTGTATCTGTATCTGTATCTATATCTGTATCTGTATCTGTATTTCTGTATCTGTATATCTGTATCTGTATCTGTATATCTCTAAGTACAGTGTTGTAATGATGTGTACGTAGTTGAAGTATAAAAGACAAAAATAAATAAACAGATAAATATAGGTTGTATTTACAATGTTGTTTGTTCTACACTGGTTGTCCTTTTCTCATAGACACTGGCCACAAATATTGCTGCTGTGATGGCACACTGTGGTGTTTCGCCGAACAGATATGGGAGTTAATCAATGTTTGATTTGTTTTCACATTCTTTGTGGCTCTATGTAATCTGTGGGAAATATATGTCTCTAATGTGGTCATACATTTGGCAGGAGGTTAGGAAGTACAGCTCAGTTTCCGCCTCATTTTGTGGGCAGTGTGCACATAGCCTGTCTTCTTTCTCAATAGCAAGGCTATTCTCACGGGGTCGGTCAGAGTGGTCAGGTATCCTGCCACTGTTTACTCTCTGTTTCGGGACAAATAGCATTCTAGATTGCTCTGTTTTTTGGTTGATTCTTTACAGTGTGTAAAATCTTTCTGCTTTCTCATGATTTGATTGGATCAAATTGTGTTTCTGTCCTGGGGAGCTGTGGGGACTGTTTGTGTTTGTGAACAGAGCCCCAGGACCAGCTGGCTGAGGGAACTCTCCTCCAGGTTCATCTCTCTGTAGGTGAGGGCTCTCACTCTTCTCTAGGTTCATCTCTCTGAAGGTGAGGGCCCTGACTCTTCTCCATGTTAATCTCTCCGTAGGTGAGGGCTCTCACTCTTCTCAAGGTTCATCTCTCTGTAGGTGAGGGCTTTGTGGTGGAATGTGTGGGCATAATTTCCATTTAAGTGGTTGTAGAATTTAACATCTCTTTCCTGGATTTTGACACTAGGGAGGTATAGTCCTAATTCCTCTCTGCATTGTTTGAGGTTTTGCGTTGTACTCTCTCTCTCTCTCTCTCTCTCTCTTTCTCTCTCTCTCACTGGATGAAACCATTCCCATGAAAGCCCACCTCTCACACACTCAGGGCCTGAAGGTGTGACAATTTAACCACATATTTGTAACAATATTATTACTACACATTAACATTAACAATGAAACATATGAACTTATATATATTCTGAGCTCAAAATGTTGTAAATAAACAAACATTCTTCAGCACCCAGGTCAAATAACAATCCTGTACCACACAGAAGCTGACTAGCTACTGCCGGCTAGGTTTGTTTGGTATATCAGATACACAGTATATCCTAGATTGGCTGGTCCCTTCTCCCTCACCAGACCACAGAGTTAGTTGGGACTGTTTGGACTGAAGACGCACACGCACACGCACACACACAGGCACAGGCACAGGCACATGGACACGCACACGCACACACACACGCACACACGCACACACACACACACACACACACACACACACACACACACACACACACACACACACACACACACACACACACACACACACACACACACACACACACACACACACACACACACACACACACACACACACACACACACACACACACACTGTTCTATTAACTTAAAACACAATTAGATGCACATGTTGCTCTCAGCAACTTCCCATCACACAGCACATTCCTCTGTTCTTTGGCAGCTGTCCTCTAGATCTGGCTAGTCAACCCAGCCTACTGCTTCATAATGTACCATAATCCCCTTTGGTGGCCTCCACCCCTCCACCCTCCACCCTCCACCCTCCAGTCCTCCACCCTCCACCCTCCACCCTCCAGTCCTCCAGTCCTCCACCCTGCACACCTCCACCCTCCACCCTCCAGTCCTCCACCCTCCACCCTCCAGTCCTCCACCCTCCACCCCTCCACCCTCCAGTCCTCCACCCTGCACACCTCCACCCTCCACCCCTCCACCCTCCACCCTCCAGTCCTCCACCCTCCACACCACCACCCTCCAGTCCTCCACCCTCCCCTCCACCCTCCACCCCTCCACCCTCCAGTCCTCCACCCTCCACCCTCCACCCTCCACCCTCCACCCCTCCACCCTCTAGTCCTCCACCCTCCACCCTCCACCCTCCACCCCTCCACCCTCTAGTCTCCACCCTCCACCCTCCACCCTCCACCCTCCACCCCTCCACCCTCTAGTCTCCACCCTCCACCCCTCCACCCTCCAGTCCTCCACCCCTCCACCCTCTAGTCTCCACCCTCCACCCCTCCACCCTCCAGTCCTCCACCCTCCACCCCTCCACCCTCCAGTCCTCCACCCTCCACCCTCCACCCCTCCACCCTCTAGTCCTCCACCCTCCACCCTCCAACCCTCCACCCTCCACCCTCTAGTCCTCCACTCTCCACCCCTCCACCCTCCACCCCTAGTTAGGACACGTGTCGCCCTGACCCCGGCCCTGACCCCGGCCCTGACCCCGGTCCTGACCCCGGCCCTGACCCTTACTCCTCCCCACTGAACATCACCCTCCCATGGGTGGTACACTACTGACCTGGTATCAGGCCGTGGGGTGCATCACAAATAGCACCCTAGGGGCCCTGGTCTACAGTAGTGCACTATACAGAGTGTCTTGGTCTTTCACTGCTGTTGTCATTTATCAGATTTCAGTCTCAGCACGTTACTCCTGGCAGACTGCCAATAGGGCTCTTTGATAACAGGTTCCTTCTTGTATGAGTGTGTGGAAGGGGAAGGGGGGGGGCACTCTCACCAAAAGGGTGACTGGGTGGCGGAATGACCAAGCAGGTTCCTGGAAAGCTCAGTCCAAACAATCATGTTTTTGTGTTTGTTTGTGTGTATGCATGTACGTTTGTGTTTGTGCATGTGTGTGTATGTGCGTGTGTGTATGCATGCGTGTGTGTTTGTTTGTGTGAGGGGTGTTTGCGTGTACTTGTGTGTTTGTGTGTGTGCTTGTGCTTGTGCGTGTGTGTGTGTGCGTGTGTGTGTGTATGTTTGCGTGCGTGTGTGCGTGCGTGCGTGCGTGCGTGCGTGTGTGTGTGTGTGTGTGTGTGTGTGTGTGTGTGTGTGTGTGTGTGTGTGTGTGTGTGTGTGTGTGTGTGTGTGTGTGTGTGTGTGTGTGTGTGTGTGCGTGTGTGTGTGTGTGTGTATGTGCAATACCACAGAGTAACTCTACTCATAAGGATCCCATTGCATAAAGGCCCCACCACTTCCCCCTGGTGGAGAAGCTCTTCTCCCACTGGACACGTTCACACCTTTCTTTTGTTCCAAGAAAATTACTTTTCCATCTGACTGTTTGAAACGCCTTCCTGAAAATCCTCTGTTGTGGAAGATTCCTCTTCTTAATCTCTCATGAATATATGAACCGTAACAGCAGAACGGGGTGAGAGGAAATAGTTTATTGTCTCTTACTTTATAATGTGCAATAAAAATGATCAAATCATTAAACTGATATTGATCGGTTTAATTGATATGTAATGCCGAATTTTCTTTATTAACTAGGTTCATGTTATATTAAGATGGATATGAAAGTTAAATGTTTGTAATTACATTTTATGTGTTCCATGGCTAAGTGAAGCTTAAATAATGTCCACACTTTCAGAAAATGTTCCCTTTCATTTCCTACTTCCGTGTTTGTGACTTGATAAAGAGACAAAGTGTGGTTTCAAAAGAGCATTTTGGGTTAATCACCAAACACATGCTGGGTTACAGACATCATAAATATACAAATAAAAGGAATTTATTGGCCTCTAATTTATTTTCCAAGTAACAATTTTGAAGGAATACATTTTCACTGCCAATTTTTTTAAATATTGCAATCCTGACAATTGTTATGGACACTAATCCTAAAATTGTGTCTACCTTTTGCCATTTCATCTTAGAATACCAGACAATGTGTGTGTTTCAGAGAAGTCACAGTAAAATCAGACAATGCATTTGTTTCAGAGAGATTACTAAATCAGACAATGCATTTGTTTCAGAGAGATTACTAAATCAGACAATGCATTTGTTTCCGAGAGATCACAGGTAAACCAGTCAATGTTTTGTTTCAGAGAAGTCACAGTTAAACAAGACATTGAGTTTGTTTCAGAGAGATCACAGCTAAACCAGACCATGTGTGCGTTTCAGGGACATTACTAAACCAGGCAATGTGTTTGTTTCAGAGAGATTACTAAACAAGACAATGTGTGTGTTTCAGAGAGATTACTAAACCAGACAATGTGTTTGTTTCAGAGAGATTACTAAACCAGACAATGTGTTTGTTTCAGAGAGATTACTAAACAAGACAATGTGTTTGTTTCAGAGAGATTACTAAACCAGACAATGTGTTTGTTTCAGAGAGATTACTAAACCAGACAATGTGTTTGTTTCAGAGAGATTACTAAACCAGACAATGTGTTTGTTTCAGAGAGATTACTAAACCAGACAATGTGTTTGTTTCAGAGAGATTACTAAACAAGACAACGTGTGTGTTTCAGGGAGATTACTAAACCAGACAATGTGTTTGTTTCAGAGAGATTACTAAACCAGACAATGTGTTTGTTTCAGAGAGATTACTAAACCAGACAATGTGTTTGTTTCAGAGAGATTACTAAACCAGACAATGTGTTTGTTTCAGAGAGATTACTAAACCAGACAATGTGTTTGTTTCAGAGAGATTACTAAACCAGACAATGTGTTTGTTTCAGAGAGATTACTAAACCAGACAATGTGTTTGTTTCAGAGAGATTACTAAACCAGACAATGTGTGTGTTTCAGAGAGATTACTAAACCATACAATGTGTGTGTTTCAGAGAGATTACTAAACCAGACAATGTGTGTGTTTCAGAGAGATTACTAAACCAGGCAATGTGATTGTTTCAGAGAGATTACTAAACCAGACAATGTGTTTGTTTCAGAGAGATTACTAAACCAGACAATGTGTGTGTTTCAGAGAGATTACTAAACCAGACAATGTGTTTGTTTCAGAGAGATTACTAAACCAGACAATGTGTTTGTTTCAGAGAGATTACTAAACCAGACAGTTTGTTTGTTTCAGAGAGATTACTAAACCAGACAATGTGTTTGTTTCAGAGAGATTACTAAACCAGACAATGTGTGTGTTTCAGAGAGATTACTAAACCAGACAATGTGTTTGTTTCAGAGAGATTACTAAACCAGACAATGTGTTTGTTTCAGAGAGATTACTAAACCAGACAGTTTGTTTGTTTCAGAGAGATTACTAAACCAGACAATGTGTTTGTTTCAGAGAGATTACTAAACCAGACAATGTGTTTGTTTCAGAGAGATTACTAAACCAGACATTTTGTTTCAGCGAGATTACTAACCCAGACAGTTTGTTTCAGAGAGATTACTAAACCAGACAATGTGTTTGTTTCAGAGAGATTACTAAACCAGACAATGTGTTTGTTTCAGAGAGGTCACAGCTAAACGAGACAATGTGTGTGTTTCAGAGAGATTACTAAACCAGACAATGTGTTTGTTTCAGAGAGATTACTAAACCAGACAATGTGTTTGTTTCAGAGAGATTACTAAACAAGACAATGTGTTTGTTTCAGAGAGATTACTAAACCAGACAATGTGTTTGTTTCAGAGAGATTACTAAACCATACAATGTGTTTGTTTCAGAGAGATTACTAAACCAGACAATGTGTTTGTTTCAGAGAGATTACTAAACCAGACAATGTGTTTGTTTCAGAGAGATTACTAAACCAGACAATGTGTGTGTTTCAGAGAGATTACTAAACCAGACAATGTGTTTGTTTCAGAGAGATTACTAAACCAGACAATGTGTTTGTTTCAGAGAGATTACTAAACCAGACAATGTGTTTGTTTCAGAGAGATTACTAAACCAGACAATGTGTTTGTTTCAGAGAGATTACTAAACCAGACAATGTGTTTGTTTCAGAGAGATTACTAAACCAGACAGTTTGTTTCAGAGAGATTACTAAACCAGACAATGTGTTTGTTTCAGAGAGATTACTAAACCAGACAATGTGTGTGTTTCAGAGAGATTACTAAACCAGACAATGTGTTTGTTTCAGGGAGATTACTAACCCAGACAATGTGTGTGTTTCAGAGAGATTACTAAACCAGACAATGTGTTTGTTTCAGAGAGATTACTAAACCAGACAATGTGTTTGTTTCAGAGAGATTACTAAACTAGACAATGTGTGTGTTTCAGAGAGATTACTAAACCAGACAATGTGTTTGTTTCAGAGAGATTACTAAACCATACAGTTTGTTTCAGAGAGATTACTAAACCAGACAATGTGTTTGTTTCAGAGAGATTACTAAACCAGACAATGTGTTTGTTTCAGAGAGATTACTAAACCAGACAATGTGTTTGTTTCTGAGAGATTACTAAACAAGATAATGTGTTTGTTTCAGAGAGATTACTAAACCAGACAATGTGTTTGTTTCAGAGAGATTACTAAACCATACAATGTGTTTGTTTCAGAGAGATTACTAAACCAGACAATGTGTTTGTTTCAGAGAGATTACTAAACCAGACAATGTGTTTGTTTCAGAGAGATTACTAAACCAGACAATGTGTGTGTTTCAGAGAGATTACTAAACCAGACAATGTGTTTGTTTCAGAGAGATTACTAAACCAGACAATGTGTTTGTTTCAGAGAGATTACTAAACCAGACAATGTGTTTGTTTCAGAGAGATTACTAAACCAGACAATGTGTTTGTTTCAGAGAGATTACTAAACCAGACAATGTGTTTGTTTCAGAGAGATTACTAAACCATACAGTTTGTTTCAGAGAGATTACTAAACCAGACAATGTGTTTGTTTCAGAGAGATTACTAAACCATACAGTTTGTTTCAGAGAGATTACTAAACTAGACAATGTGTTTGTTTCAGAGAGATTACTAAACCAGACAATGTGTGTGTTTCAGAGAGATTACTAAACCAGACAATGTGTTTGTTTCAGAGAGATTACTAAACCATACAGTTTGTTTCAGAGAGATTACTAAACCAGACAATGTGTTTGTTTCAGAGAGATTACTAAACCAGACAATGTGTGTGTTTAAGAGGTCCCAGCTAAACCGGACAATCTGTTTGTTTCAGAGAGGTTACTAAACCACACAATGTGTTTGTTTCAGAGAGATTACTAAACCAGACAATGTGTTTGTTTCAGGGAGATTACTAAACCAGACAATGTGTGTGTTTCAGAGAGATTACTAAACCAGACAATGTGTTTGTTTCAGGGAGATTACTAAACCAGACAATGTGTTTGTTTCAGAGAGATTACTAAACTAGACAATGTGTGTGTTTCAGAGAGATTACTAAACCAGACAATGTGTTTGTTTCAGAGAGATTACTAAACCATACAGTTTGTTTCAGAGAGATTACTAAACCAGACAATGTGTTTGTTTCAGAGAGATTACTAAACCAGACAATGTGTTTGTTTCAGAGAGATTACTAAACCAGACAATGTGTTTGTTTCAGAGAGATTACTAAACCAGACAATGTGTGTGTTTCAGAGAGGTCCCAGCTAAACCGGACAATCTGTTTGTTTCAGAGAGGTTACTAAACCACACAATGTGTTTGTTTCAGAGAGATTACTAAACCAGACAATGTGTGTGTTTCAGAGAGATTACTAAACCAGACAATGTGTTTGTTTCAGAGAGATTACTAAACCAGACAATGTGTTTGTTTCAGAGAGATTACTAAACCAGACAATGTGTGTGTTTCAGAGAGATTACTAAACCAGACAATGTGTTTGTTTCAGAGAGATTACTAAACCAGACAATGTGTTTGTTTCAGAGAGATTACTAAACCAGACAGTTTGTTTGTTTCAGAGAGATTACTAAACCAGACAATGTGTTTGTTTCAGAGAGATTACTAAACCAGACAATGTGTTTGTTTCAGAGAGATTACTAAACCAGACAATGTGTTTGTTTCAGAGAGATTACTAAACCAGACAATGTGTTTGTTTCAGAGAGATTACTAAACCAGACAGTTGTGTTTGTTTCAGAGATTACTAAAACAGACAATGTGTTTGTTTCAGAGAGATTACTAAACCAGACAATGTGTTTGTTTCAGAGAGATTACTAAACCAGACAGTTTGTTTCAGTGAGATTACTAACCCAGACAGTTTGTTTCAGAGAGATTACTAAACCAGACAATGTGTTTGTTTCAGAGAGATTACTAAACCAGACAATGTGTTTGTTTCAGAGAGATTACTAAACCAGACAATGTGTTTGTTTCAGAGAGATTACTAAACAAGACAATGTGTTTGTTTCAGAGAGATTACTAAACCAGACAATGTGTTTGTTTCAGAGAGATTACTAAACCAGACAATGTGTTTGTTTCAGAGAGATTACTAAACCAGACAATGTGTTTGTTTCAGAGAGATTAGTAAACCAAACAATGTGTTTGTTTCAGAGAGATTACTAAACAAGACAATGTGTTTGTTTCAGAGAGATTACTAAACCAGACAGTTTTGTTTGTTTCAGAGAGATTACTAAAACAGACAATGTGTTTGTTTCAGAGAGATTACTAAACCAGACAATGTGTTTGTTTCAGAGAGATTACTAAACCAGACAGTTTGTTTCAGCGAGATTACTAACCCAGACAGTTTGTTTCAGAGAGATTACTAAACCAGACAATGTGTTTGTTTCAGAGAGATTACTAAACCAGACAATGTGTTTGTTTCAGAGAGATTACTAAACCAGACAATGTGTTTGTTTCAGAGAGATTACTAAACAAGACAATGTGTTTGTTTCAGAGAGATTACTAAACCAGACAATGTGTTTGTTTCAGAGAGATTACTAAACCATACAATGTGTTTGTTTCAGAGAGATTACTAAACCAGACAATGTGTTTGTTTCAGAGAGATTACTAAACCAGACAATGTGTTTGTTTCAGAGAGATTACTAAACCATACAATGTGTTTGTTTCAGAGAGATTACTAAACCAGACAATGTGTTTGTTTCAGAGAGATTACTAAACCAGACAATGTGTTTGTTTCAGAGAGATTACTAAACCAGACAATGTGTTTGTTTCAGAGAGATTACTAAACCAGACAATGTGTTTGTTTCAGAGAGATTACTAAACCAGACAATGTGTTTGTTTCAGAGAGATTACTAAACAAGACAATGTGTTTGTTTCAGAGAGATTACTAAACCAGACAATGTGTTTGTTTCAGAGAGATTACTAATCAAGACAATGTGTGTGTTTCAGAGAGATTACTAAACCAGACAATGTGTTTGTTTCAGAGAGATTACTAAACCAGACAATGTGTTTGTTTCAGAGAGATTACTAACCAGACAATGTGTTTGTTTCAGAGAGATTACTAAACAAGACAATGTGTGTGTTTCAGAGAGATTACTAAACAAGACAATGTGTTTGTTTCAGAGAGATTACTAAACCAGACAATGTGTTTGTTTCAGAGAGATTACTAAACCAGACAATGTGTTTGTTTCAGAGAGATTACTAAACCAGACAATGTGTTTGTTTCAGAGAGATTACTAAACCAGACAATGTGTTTGTTTCAGAGAGATTACTAAACAAGACAATGTGTGTGTTTCAGAGAGATTACTAAACCAGACAATGTGTTTGTTTCAGAGAGATTACTAAACCAGACAATGTGTTTGTTTCAGAGAGATTACTAAACCAGACAATGTGTTTGTTTCAGAGAGATTACTAAACCAGACAATGTGTTTGTTTCAGAGAGATTACTAAACCAGACAATGTGTTTGTTTCAGAGAGATTACTAAACCAGACAATGTGTTTGTTTCAGAGAGATTACTAAACCAGACAGTTTGTTTGTTTCAGAGAGATTACTAAAACAGACAATGTGTTTGTTTCAGAGAGATTACTAAACCAGACAATGTGTTTGTTTCAGAGAGATTACTAAACCAGACAATGTGTGTGTTTCAGAGAGATTACTAAACCAGACAATGTGTTTGTTTCAGAGAGTCACAGCTAAACCAGACAATGTGTGTGTTTCAGAGAGATTACTAAACCAGACAATGTGTTTGTTTCAGAGAGATTACTAAACCAGACAATGTGTTTGTTTCAGAGAGATTACTAAACCATACAGTTTGTTTCAGAGAGATTACTAAACCAGACAATGTGTTTGTTTCAGAGAGATTACTAAACCAGACAATGTGTGTGTTTCAGAGAGATTACTAAACCAGACAATGTGTTTGTTTCAGGAGATGACTAAACCAGACAATGTGTGTGTTTCAGAGAGATTACTAAACCAGACAATGTGTTTGTTTCAGAGAGATTACTAAACCAGACAATGTGTTTGTTTCAGAGAGATTACTAAACTAGACAATGTGTGTGTTTCAGAGAGATTACTAAACCAGACAATGTGTTTGTTTCAGAGAGATTACTAAACCAGACAAGTTTGTTTCAGAGAGATTACTAAACCAGACAATGTGTTTGTTTCAGAGAGATTACTAAACCAGACAATGTGTGTGTTTCAGAGAGATTACTAAACCAGACAATGTGTTTGTTTCAGAGAGATTACTAAACAAGACAATGTGTTTGTTTCAGAGAGATTACTAAACCAGACAATGTGTTTGTTTCAGAGAGATTACTAAACCATACAATGTGTTTGTTTCAGAGAGATTACTAAACCAGACAATGTGTTTGTTTCAGAGAGATTACTAAACCAGACAATGTGTTTGTTTCAGAGAGATTACTAAACCAGACAATGTGTTTGTTTCAGAGAGATTACTAAACCAGACAATGTGTTTGTTTCAGAGAGATTACTAAACAAGACAATGTGTGTGTTTCAGAGAGATTACTAAACCAGACAATGTGTTTGTTTCAGAGAGATTACTAAACCATACAACGTGTTTGTTTCAGAGAGATTACTAAACCAGACAATGTGTTTGTTTCAGAGAGATTACTAAACCAGACAATGTGTTTGTTTCAGAGAGATTACTAAACCAGACAATGTGTTTGTTTCAGAGAGATTACTAAACCAGACAATGTGTGTGTTTCAGAGAGGTCCCAGCTAAACCGGACAATCTGTTTGTTTCAGAGAGGTTACTAAACCACACAATGTGTTTGTTTCAGAGAGATTACTAAACCAGACAATGTGTGTGTTTCAGAGAGATTACTAAACCAGACAATGTGTTTGTTTCAGAGAGATTACTAAACCAGACAATGTGTTTGTTTCAGAGAGATTACTAAACCAGACAATGTGTGTGTTTCAGAGAGATTACTAAACCAGACAATGTGTTTGTTTCAGAGAGATTACTAAACCAGACAATGTGTTTGTTTCAGAGAGATTACTAAACCAGACAGTTTGTTTGTTTCAGAGAGATTACTAAACCAGACAATGTGTTTGTTTTCAGAGAGATTACTAAACCAGACAATGTGTTTGTTTCAGAGAGATTACTAAACCAGACAATGTGTTTGTTTCAGAGAGATTACTAAACCAGACAGTTTGTTTGTTTCAGAGAGATTACTAAAACAGACAATGTGTTTGTTTCAGAGAGATTACTAAACCAGACAATGTGTTTGTTTCAGAGAGATTACTAAACCAGACAGTTTGTTTCAGTGAGATTACTAAACCCAGACAGTTTGTTTCAGAGAGATTACTAAACCAGACAATGTGTTTGTTTCAGAGAGATTACTAAACCAGACAATGTGTTTGTTTCAGAGAGATTACTAAACCAGACAATGTGTTTGTTTCAGAGAGATTACTAAACAAGACAATGTGTTTGTTTCAGAGAGATTACTAAACCAGACAATGTGTTTGTTTCAGAGAGATTACTAAACCATACAATGTGTTTGTTTCAGAGAGATTACTAAACCAGACAATGTGTTTGTTTCAGAGAGATTACTAAACCAGACAATGTGTTTGTTTCAGAGAGATTACTAAACCAGACAATGTGTGTGTTTCAGAGAGATTACTAAACCAGACAATGTGTTTGTTTCAGAGAGATTACTAAACCAGACAATGTGTTTGTTTCAGAGAGATTACTAAACCAGACAATGTGTTTGTTTCAGAGAGATTACTAAACCAGACAATGTGTTTGTTTCAGAGAGATTACTAAACCAGACAATGTGTTTGTTTCAGAGAGATTAGTAAACCAGACAATGTGTTTGTTTCAGAGAGATTACTAAACCAGACAATGTGTTTGTTTCAGAGAGATTACTAATCAAGACAATGTGTGTGTTTCAGAGAGATTACTAAACCAGACAATGTGTTTGTTTCAGAGAGATTACTAAACCAGACAATGTGTTTGTTTCAGAGAGATTACTAAACCAGACAATGTGTTTGTTTCAGAGAGATTACTAAACAAGACAATGTGTGTGTTTCAGAGAGATTACTAAACCAGACAATGTGTTTGTTTCAGAGAGATTACTAAACCAGACAATGTGTTTGTTTCAGAGAGATTACTAAACAAGACAATGTGTGTGTTTCAGAGAGATTACTAAACCAGACAATGTGTTTGTTTCAGAGAGATTACTAAACCAGACAATGTGTTTGTTTCAGAGAGATTACTAAACCAGACAATGTGTGTGTTTCAGAGAGATTACTAAACCAGACAATGTGTTTGTTTCAGAGAGATTACTAAACCAGACAATGTGTTTGTTTCAGAGAGATTACTAAACCAGACAATGTGTTTGTTTCAGAGAGATTACTAAACCAGACAATGTGTTTGTTTCAGAGAGGTCACAGCTAAACGAGACAATGTGTGTGTTTCAGAGAGATTACTAAACCAGACAATGTGTTTGTTTCAGAGAGATTACTAAACCAGACAATGTGTTTGTTTCAGAGAGATTACTAAACAAGACAATGTGTTTGTTTCAGAGAGATTACTAAACCAGACAATGTGTTTGTTTCAGAGAGATTACTAAACCATACAATGTGTTTGTTTCAGAGAGATTACTAAACCAGACAATGTGTTTGTTTCAGAGAGATTACTAAACCAGACAATGTGTTTGTTTCAGAGAGATTACTAAACCAGACAATGTGTGTGTTTCAGAGAGATTACTAAACCAGACAATGTGTTTGTTTCAGAGAGATTACTAAACCAGACAATGTGTTTGTTTCAGAGAGATTACTAAACCAGACAATGTGTTTGTTTCAGAGAGATTACTAAACCAGACAATGTGTTTGTTTCAGAGAGATTACTAAACCAGACAATGTGTTTGTTTCAGAGAGATTACTAAACCATACAGTTTGTTTCAGAGAGATTACTAAACCAGACAATGTGTTTGTTTCAGAGAGATTACTAAACCAGACAATGTGTGTGTTTCAGAGAGATTACTAAACCAGACAATGTGTTTGTTTCAGGGAGATTACTAACCCAGACAATGTGTGTGTTTCAGAGAGATTACTAAACCAGACAATGTGTTTGTTTCAGGGAGATTACTAAACCAGACAATGTGTTTGTTTCAGAGAGATTACTAAACTAGACAATGTGTGTGTTTCAGAGAGATTACTAAACCAGACAATGTGTTTGTTTCAGAGAGATTACTAAACCATACAGTTTGTTTCAGAGAGATTACTAAACCAGACAATGTGTTTGTTTCAGAGAGATTACTAAACCAGACAATGTGTTTGTTTCAGAGAGATTACTAAACCAGACAATGTGTTTGTTTCTGAGAGATTACTAAACAAGATAATGTGTTTGTTTCAGAGAGATTACTAAACCAGACAATGTGTTTGTTTCAGAGAGATTACTAAACCATACAATGTGTTTGTTTCAGAGAGATTACTAAACCAGACAATGTGTTTGTTTCAGAGAGATTACTAAACCAGACAATGTGTTTGTTTCAGAGAGATTACTAAACCAGACAATGTGTGTGTTTCAGAGAGATTACTAAACCAGACAATGTGTTTGTTTCAGAGAGATTACTAAACCAGACAATGTGTTTGTTTCAGAGAGATTACTAAACCAGACAATGTGTTTGTTTCAGAGAGATTACTAAACCAGACAATGTGTTTGTTTCAGAGAGATTACTAAACCAGACAATGTGTTTGTTTCAGAGAGATTACTAAACCATACAGTTTGTTTCAGAGAGATTACTAAACCAGACAATGTGTTTGTTTCAGAGAGATTACTAAACCATACAGTTTGTTTCAGAGAGATTACTAAACTAGACAATGTGTTTGTTTCAGAGAGATTACTAAACCAGACAATGTGTGTGTTTCAGAGAGATTACTAAACCAGACAATGTGTTTGTTTCAGAGAGATTACTAAACCATACAGTTTGTTTCAGAGAGATTACTAAACCAGACAATGTGTTTGTTTCAGAGAGATTACTAAACCAGACAATGTGTGTGTTTAAGAGGTCCCAGCTAAACCGGACAATCTGTTTGTTTCAGAGAGGTTACTAAACCACACAATGTGTTTGTTTCAGAGAGATTACTAAACCAGACAATGTGTTTGTTTCAGGGAGATTACTAAACCAGACAATGTGTGTGTTTCAGAGAGATTACTAAACCAGACAATGTGTTTGTTTCAGGGAGATTACTAAACCAGACAATGTGTTTGTTTCAGAGAGATTACTAAACTAGACAATGTGTGTGTTTCAGAGAGATTACTAAACCAGACAATGTGTTTGTTTCAGAGAGATTACTAAACCATACAGTTTGTTTCAGAGAGATTACTAAACCAGACAATGTGTTTGTTTCAGAGAGATTACTAAACCAGACAATGTGTTTGTTTCAGAGAGATTACTAAACCAGACAATGTGTTTGTTTCAGAGAGATTACTAAACCAGACAATGTGTGTGTTTCAGAGAGGTCCCAGCTAAACCGGACAATCTGTTTGTTTCAGAGAGGTTACTAAACCACACAATGTGTTTGTTTCAGAGAGATTACTAAACCAGACAATGTGTGTGTTTCAGAGAGATTACTAAACCAGACAATGTGTTTGTTTCAGAGAGATTACTAAACCAGACAATGTGTTTGTTTCAGAGAGATTACTAAACCAGACAATGTGTGTGTTTCAGAGAGATTACTAAACCAGACAATGTGTTTGTTTCAGAGAGATTACTAAACCAGACAATGTGTTTGTTTCAGAGAGATTACTAAACCAGACAGTTTGTTTGTTTCAGAGAGATTACTAAACCAGACAATGTGTTTGTTTCAGAGAGATTACTAAACCAGACAATGTGTTTGTTTCAGAGAGATTACTAAACCAGACAATGTGTTTGTTTCAGAGAGATTACTAAACCAGACAATGTGTTTGTTTCAGAGAGATTACTAAACCAGACAGTTTGTTTGTTTCAGAGAGATTACTAAAACAGACAATGTGTTTGTTTCAGAGAGATTACTAAACCAGACAGTTTGTTTGTTTCAGAGAGATTACTAAAACAGACAATGTGTTTGTTTCAGAGAGATTACTAAACCAGACAATGTGTTTGTTTCAGAGAGATTACTAAACCAGACAGTTTGTTTCAGCGAGATTACTAACCCAGACAGTTTGTTTCAGAGAGATTACTAAACCAGACAATGTGTTTGTTTCAGAGAGATTACTAAACCAGACAATGTGTTTGTTTCAGAGAGATTACTAAACCAGACAATGTGTTTGTTTCAGAGAGATTACTAAACCAGACAATGTGTGTGTTTCAGAGAGATTACTAAACCAGACAATGTGTTTGTTTCAGAGAGATTACTAAACCAGACAATGTGTTTGTTTCAGAGAGATTACTAAACCAGACAGTTTGTTTGTTTCAGAGAGATTACTAAAACAGACAATGTGTTTGTTTCAGAGAGATTACTAAACCAGACAATGTGTTTGTTTCAGAGAGATTACTAAACCAGACAGTTTGTTTCAGCGAGATTACTAAACCAGACAATGTGTGTGTTTCAGAGAGATTACTAAACCAGACAGACAATGTGTTTGTTTCAGAGAGATTACTAAACCAGACAATGTGTTTGTTTCAGAGAGATTACTAAACCATACAGTTTGTTTCAGAGAGATTACTAAACCAGACAATGTGTTTGTTTCAGAGAGATTACTAAACCAGACAATGTGTTTGTTTCAGAGAGATTACTAAACCAGACAATGTGTTTGTTTCAGAGAGATTACTAAACCAGACAATGTGTGTGTTTCAGAGAGGTCCCAGCTAAACCGGACAATCTGTTTGTTTCAGAGAGGTTACTAAACCACACAATGTGTTTGTTTCAGAGAGATTACTAAACCAGACAATGTGTGTGTTTCAGAGAGATTACTAAACCAGACAATGTGTTTGTTTCAGAGAGATTACTAAACCAGACAATGTGTTTGTTTCAGAGAGATTACTAAACCAGACAATGTGTGTGTTTCAGAGAGATTACTAAACCAGACAATGTGTTTGTTTCAGAGAGATTACTAAACCAGACAATGTGTTTGTTTCAGAGAGATTACTAAACCAGACAGTTTGTTTGTTTCAGAGAGATTACTAAACCAGACAATGTGTTTGTTTCAGAGAGATTACTAAACCAGACAATGTGTTTGTTTCAGAGAGATTACTAAACCAGACAATGTGTTTGTTTCAGAGAGATTACTAAACCAGACAATGTGTTTGTTTCAGAGAGATTACTAAACCAGACAGTTTGTTTGTTTCAGAGAGATTACTAAAACAGACAATGTGTTTGTTTCAGAGAGATTACTAAACCAGACAGTTTGTTTGTTTCAGAGAGATTACTAAAACAGACAATGTGTTTGTTTCAGAGAGATTACTAAACCAGACAATGTGTTTGTTTCAGAGAGATTACTAAACCAGACAGTTTGTTTCAGCGAGATTACTAACCCAGACAGTTTGTTTCAGAGAGATTACTAAACCAGACAATGTGTTTGTTTCAGAGAGATTACTAAACCAGACAATGTGTTTGTTTCAGAGAGATTACTAAACCAGACAATGTGTTTGTTTCAGAGAGATTACTAAACAAGACAATGTGTTTGTTTCAGAGAGATTACTAAACCAGACAATGTGTTTGTTTCAGAGAGATTACTAAACCAGACAATGTGTTTGTTTCAGAGAGATTACTAAACCAGACAGTTTGTTTGTTTCAGAGAGATTACTAAAACAGACAATGTGTGTGTTTCAGAGAGATTACTAAACCAGACAATGTGTTTGTTTCAGAGAGATTACTAAACCAGACAATGTGTTTGTTTCAGAGAGATTACTAAACCAGACAGTTTGTTTGTTTCAGAGAGATTACTAAACCAGACAATGTGTTTGTTTCAGAGAGATTACTAAACCAGACAATGTGTTTGTTTCAGAGAGATTACTAAACCAGACAATGTGTTTGTTTCAGAGAGATTACTAAACCAGACAATGTGTTTGTTTCAGAGAGATTACTAAACCAGACAGTTTGTTTGTTTCAGAGAGATTACTAAAACAGACAATGTGTTTGTTTCAGAGAGATTACTAAACCAGACAGTTTGTTTGTTTCAGAGAGATTACTAAAACAGACAATGTGTTTGTTTCAGAGAGATTACTAAACCAGACAATGTGTTTGTTTCAGAGAGATTACTAAACCAGACAGTTTGTTTCAGCGAGATTACTAACCCAGACAGTTTGTTTCAGAGAGATTACTAAACCAGACAATGTGTTTGTTTCAGAGAGATTACTAAACCAGACAATGTGTTTGTTTCAGAGAGATTACTAAACCAGACAATGTGTTTGTTTCAGAGAGATTACTAAACAAGACAATGTGTTTGTTTCAGAGAGATTACTAAACCAGACAATGTGTTTGTTTCAGAGAGATTACTAAACCAGACAATGTGTTTGTTTCAGAGAGATTACTAAACCAGACAGTTTGTTTGTTTCAGAGAGATTACTAAAACAGACAATGTGTTTGTTTCAGAGAGATTACTAAACCATACAGTTTGTTTCAGAGAGATTACTAAACCAGACAATGTGTTTGTTTCAGAGAGATTACTAAACCAGACAATGTGTTTGTTTCAGAGAGATTACTAAACCAGACAATGTGTTTGTTTCAGAGAGATTACTAAACCAGACAGTTTGTTTCAGCGAGATTACTAAACCAGACAATGTGTGTGTTTCAGAGAGATTACTAAACCAGACAATGTGTTTGTTTCAGAGAGATTACTAAACCAGACAATGTGTTTGTTTCAGAGAGATTACTAAACCATACAGTTTGTTTCAGAGAGATTACTAAACCAGACAATGTGTTTGTTTCAGAGAGATTACTAAACCAGACAATGTGTTTGTTTCAGAGAGATTACTAAACCAGACAATGTGTTTGTTTCAGAGAGATTACTAAACCAGACAATGTGTGTGTTTCAGAGAGGTCCCAGCTAAACCGGACAATCTGTTTGTTTCAGAGAGATTACTAAACCAGACAATGTGTGTGTTTCAGAGAGATTACTAAACCAGACAATGTGTTTGTTTCAGAGAGATTACTAAACCAGACAATGTGTTTGTTTCAGAGAGATTACTAAACCAGACAATGTGTGTGTTTCAGAGAGATTACTAAACCAGACAATGTGTTTGTTTCAGAGAGATTACTAAACCAGACAATGTGTTTGTTTCAGAGAGATTACTAAACCAGACAGTTTGTTTGTTTCAGAGAGATTACTAAACCAGACAATGTGTTTGTTTCAGAGAGATTACTAAACCAGACAATGTGTTTGTTTCAGAGAGATTACTAAACCAGACAATGTGTTTGTTTCAGAGAGATTACTAAACCAGACAATGTGTTTGTTTCAGAGAGATTACTAAACCAGACAGTTTGTTTGTTTCAGAGAGATTACTAAAACAGACAATGTGTTTGTTTCAGAGAGATTACTAAACCAGACAGTTTGTTTGTTTCAGAGAGATTACTAAAACAGACAATGTGTTTGTTTCAGAGAGATTACTAAACCAGACAATGTGTTTGTTTCAGAGAGATTACTA